>NW_021940822.1:1327762-1334088 GCF_001715985.3 Manacus vitellinus
CCAGGCTCGCGAGCCTGTGCCGTACGTGTCCCTCTCGCAGCACGGGAAGGTGAGGCCGGACCCTCTCCGCACGCCCGGGTTCTCACCCGCTGCCCGCCCGTGGTGAGGCGGGCTCCGGTGCTGTTGCCAGCCCGGGGAGCAGGAAGAGCCTCTCCCTGGCGGGGAAGGTGGCCCCGTGTCGGCAGGCGCGCACAAGCCTCACAGAGGTTCCCGGAGAAGCATCCCAGGATGGCACCTCTGGATCGGTGCAGTATTCTGGTGTTCCTGCGTCTCCTCCTCTGTAGAGTAATGGCAGTCCTCAACTTTCCGGCCTTTATTTTAAAATTGGACTAGTCCTGCTGCTTTCTCTGGTCTTCTGACTTCTAGCTGCCTTCTTTACCAACCTGTTCTCTGCTGGGGTGGGCACATCCAAGAGAGTGAATTTTCAGTTCAGAGTCTGCTCCCTGCCTTGCTCAAAACTCCTCATTGCATATCTCAAAGCCCTGCTGGCTTTGTATTTATGCTGGTTATGTGGCTACTCTTTGAGCTGGAGATCTCAGCAGGCATAAGATAAATATGCTTCTGTGGGGAATGCAGGGCCTCTGGCCCTTGTCGTCAGACCTGAGCATGTATTCTTACTTGTCACAACTGCCAATCCAAACATGGTATCTTCTGCCTGAAGATCTCCTCTCCATGCTGGTCAAGTTGCACACTTCTTCTCATCTCTTGCACATATGGGTGCTTCTGAGCTTTGAGAAATAACTGCTTGTCAGACTGGTTCCTGTGTCTCTGCAGGCCTCATTGGGCTTGCTACCCAAGGCATCTGTCAGTTGTCCTCTATATGAGGAGAGGTTAACCAATTTTTTCTGGGCTGAGGTCCAGCACTCCCTGTAAAACATGTCTGAGCATGTGGGTTGTGCAGCTCTGAACTGGGGTTTCACCACACTCTCTTTCCCTGTTCTTCTGGTCCCAGGGACTTAATCTGGCTTCTTCTCCACCTGTGTTGATCCCAGACAGGAATGGGGCCCCAGGACTTTGTGGGAACTGAAGATCTTTTGTTGCCTGAAGATCCTCTGTGCCTGAGGAAGATTCTTGGAGTTTGAGGCTGGGTGAGAAGAGCCACTTCCTGGCATTAGTGCTGAGGGGACTTTGGAGCTGGACTCTTAGGGACACATTTCCCAGGTTCAGGCAGGTCATTAGTATTTGTTGCTTCTCCTGAGCTATCAGTGCTACAAGACCTCATTCTCTCAGAGGCAAGTGAATTACTGTGTCATCTACAGTGCCGTGCTCTGTCGATACTCAGTCAAATTCCCCAGCTCACATTGCAGGGACCTGTTGCTACTGGATCTGTGTGAAGCATCTTCAATATTTCTCTTGGCCAACTCCTATCTGGAGTGGTAGTGCTTAATATAAGGGTCAGGCTGTGGCATACCCTGCTGTTGTGACTTGCTGAGTTGATAAGTTTATTTGCAGATGGTGTGGCAGATGAGAGTTGCAAATAGTGTAGAGGAACTGGTGGTTTTCTTGCTTGGAAAAGACTCTTGCCCTGCTCTGCTTTGCTTGGTGGGACAATAGCTGGCATGGCCTCAGCTAGAAGGCTGGCCTGCAGTGTTTTGGGGCAGTCTTACTGGCATCCCACTGATGCACAACAGTAGGTCAGATGCCTTCCTTCTGCCTTTGGTTTGGCTCTCAGAGACCTGATGTGGGTGGAGGCACAGGGAGGACAACAATTCACTGTTGAGTCTGGTCACAGCTTCCTGGCTTGGTCACTGCCAGCACAGCTGTGGAAGCAAGAAGTTTGGAAAGATACCCTAAGCTCTGTGGAACAAGGTTGTCTCATGACCACTTTAATCTGGCTGAAGAACAAGAGAACAGCAGGAAGATAGGTGCTGGTTACAACTTCCCAGCATCTCTTTATGTGTTACCTGTGATCACAGACGTGCCATGAGCTGAACTATGAGCATATCCAGGTGCAATTTTCCCCACTCCCCTTGCCCTGCTTCTGCGTTGGCTTTCTCCAGAAGACTGGACATTCTGTCTTGGAAATAGAGATTCTGACCCATCTCACAAAGTTGTCCTCTCTGCACCAGCTGGGTTCATGTCTCTTCTTCTTCCTATCACTTCTTGGTATGGGAGAAGGATCTGAGAGGAGTTTTGTTCCTGTCTTCACAGCTCTTCTGGATGGTAGAGCTCTTCTGCCAGATTTTCCCCTCTACTGGGTGGGAGTCTTTTTGCTCATTATCTTCTGTGCATACAGTGTTCCAAGGAAAAGGCACTGTACCTGAGGATAACATCAGCCTTACTGGAGGCCTTTGGGTGCCTGGAATCAGGAACATCCTTGTGAGTAGGCAGGACAGAGACCAGAGGATGTACTGCATTCCTTGTGCATGCCAGGAGCCTCCAGACCCCCTTGCACCCTGTCCCTTGTCTGTGCCTTTCCTTTTGCTGACTTTTGCCCGGTGCTCGTAAGTATCCTTGTCTGAAGTGTGTGTCATGCCAGCTCCCCTTGCCTTCTTTGTCCTCCTCTGCCAACTGATTAGCAGAGGGGCTTGTTTTGGCAGGGTTGTGTCTGCCCGCTTCTTGCCTGTCAGTGTTGGTTTTCCACCCAAGTGCTGCAGTGTTGTCAGCGTGCTTAGCTCTGACTTGGCTTCTCTGTGGCCTGTTTCAGTGCGAGGAAGCAGCCTATGAGGAGCGGCGTTACCCAGCTGGGAAGTGGGCGTGTGTCACCAAGGGGGAGCCCATGTATGAGCAGAGCATCTCCATGAGCTTCATGAAGCTCATGCGCTACATCTGCAAAGAGAACTCAGTAGGTGTGTGCAGGCAACGGCTGGAGGGGCTGGCAGGCTGCACAGAGGGAGGGCTTTGCTACTGTCCATCTGGAGTGGGGAGGAGCGCTGCCACTTCTGACCCACCTGTCTAACTGCCTTCCTACCTCCTTCTAGGTTGCTATCTGGGCATGACAGTCCCGGTGCTCAATGAAATCCACCTGACCAAAGATGAGACCGAGCTGGAGCGTGAGGTCGTAACTGCCTATTATCTCCCAGGAGAGTTCCAGCAAAATCCTCCTGTTCCCATGGATCCTGAAATCCACATCACTGAGAGGGCACCGCTCCGGGTTATAACCAGGTGACCCCAGCACCAGAGGTGTTTTCTCAGCTCAGCGGAGATGTACGAACTCCCTGCATGGCTGCTGTGGTTCTTTGGGCAGAGGGATGGGAGCCCTGGCTGTGGGAAGGGGAATGTGCTGGCTCTGTTACTTATGTTACTTATGTTGCTTCCTTTGCTGCAGGGTTTTCTATGGGATGACCACTGAAGAGACAATTCTGCGGGAGATCAATCTCTTCTGGGAGCTCTTGGGCTCCACAGACACTGTGCTCCGGGAAACCTACATTGTGGCTTCTTATGAAAATCCCAGCATCCCTCAGCGCCGCAATGAGATCTGGTTCATCTGCCGAGCAGAGTGAGTCCCCTCTGTGACTGCAAACCGTCCTGTGACTGGACCTGGTGCAGATGGCAGTTCTGACCCAAAGAAGATGGAGCATGTTCTGACCCACTATTCACCCACAAAATGACAGACCAAGAGACTGCAGGGTGGGTTTGCAGCCTGCCCTGCAAGGGTTCTGTCAGGGGAAATCCTGCCTGATCTGCACTTCACCTGCCCCCACAGGGGCCAGCTGAGGCTGGAGCTGGCACCAGGGACAATCTCTGCAGCAAGCTCCTGGTGGGAAGCATATGGTGGGGGGTCATTGAGGCAGTAACCATGTGGGCTTGTGCAATGTGCTAGCCTGACCTGTGCTCCTCTCAGCTCTGAGCTGGGCTTGCAGAGCTGTGCCAGGTATGCCAGTGGGGCTTGTGGTTGGCAGAAGCACAAGCTGATGGTGTCTAGAAAGCAAATGACTGTGTATAAGGTGTGGGGCTCTGTGTGGCCTCTGGCCTGCTTCCTGTGAGAATGGCTGCCTGTCCCGAACAGAGCCACTGAAATGCTGCTACGGGAACAGTGGGATTTGAAGGGGGAAAAGGCTTGAATTCAGGTGGGAATCCTGAATGCTTCCTGCCGGGGTGGCTCTCTTTGTACTGTTGGATGCCTCCCTGGCTGTCACTCAACAGTCGTCAGCCAGGACTGGGGCGCTGGCAGCCTTTGTCCATCCAGGTGCTGTTTTGCAGACCTGCTGCTGAGAGGGACAGGTGCTGACAGCAGCAGGCGTGGCACCACTGTGTGTTGTGCATTGATCAGTAAGTTTCACATCCATGAATACCGTCATGCTTTCCTGGGGGAAGCTGGCAATGCCAACAGTAAATAAACCCAGCTCAAACCACTGCAGCTACGGATCACTGATGGTGGGGATGTGGGGTGGCTTGGGAAGAGGCTTGCTGTCTCCTTCCTGAAGATGCTCCAGGCTGCAAAGCTGTGGCTAATTTGAAGGGCTCTAATGTTTGCCCAGGTTATGACCCTGTGTTAAGCCAAGCACAGCTTCTGCACTGCTGCACATGCTGCTTCTGTTGCTACTGCAAACAACTCTGGGCACGCTCCCCTGCCAGTAAGGTGCTTTGCTGTTGGATGGGGTCTGCTCTAGCCTCATTTTTCTCCATGCAAAATGTGGATCCTTTGGCTGTACTGCACATGGGCTCCTGATCTTTGGGGGTGAGAATTCTAATGTGACTGTATGTCATGCTGGTTGGCCGCAGAAACACGTACTTCTGTAGGGATGTGTTTAACTGGCTTGGTGTCAAGGGACTTGTGACTGCTTCTGACCCAGTTCCCAAGGGGTTTCCTCCTGCTGTGACTGAATGTGTGCTGTGTGGCTCGCTGCCTGCTGCTCAGACTCTGGCTCTGGCCCTTTGGCCCTACACTGCAGCTGGAGGGTAGGAATGGGGGGAAAGCCAGGGCCAGCTCTGTGGTCTCACTGCCTTTAGCAGCACGGGTGGCTTCTGCCACTCCTTTCTTCAGTCAGATGCTGTTCACTGGCCTCTCCAGGCTGCCTTGCCCTCTGGCAGCAAGGAGTCTGGCTACCTAGCTGGTGGCTGTGGGGAGAGTGGGGCTGAGCACGTTACATCCTTCCCTGCAAGGGAGCAAGGAAGCTTCAGGCAGAGTCTGGGCAAGCACAGCAAGGGCAGACAGTGGTTTCCTGGGTATCTTATGGTGCAGTTCTTGTTCCTGGGGCACTAAAGGCAATATGGAGTGGGGAGAGGCAGTGACAGCCTGCAGCTCTGAGGCTGATGTGGTAAGTGCTCCTCAGACAAGTCATGATACCTGGGTCAGCAGTGCTGAACTCACTTTCTCTCCTGGGGAAAAAGCAGCAATGCTCTTATGTGAGGCTCAGGTCAGGTGGCTCAGTATCAGTGGGAGAGAAAGTCTGCCAGTGTGTGTGGGACAGAGACACTTTCTCTTACTACACATTAGCTGCTTTGCTTGTCTTGAGTTGCAGGTTGAAATAAAACTTCCTTTCTAGAGCTTTTTGAGTAGGGTACCACTTCCTCTGAGGCTTCTTGGTCCCCAACCACAACCAGAACAGCTTTTGGTGGCAGGAGATGATGGCTTCCCTACACGAGGGGACTAGTCTGTGGTTACTGGCAAAGTTCCTTAGCTGCATGCCCTGTGGGAGCAGCTCCGTGGTCTTCCAGGAGGTGGTAATGGAGGCTTCTGGTGCAGCACCAGAGTGGTACTGCCACACAGGGCAGCAGCACGCTCCAATCCTGTGCCACAGGTTTTGCTGAGTACAGGCTTCAGCATCCTCTGTGATGGATTCAGCAGCGCTTGTGGGGATGTTGTGTGCCTGATGGCAAGACTTCCATGCAGTACCAAAAGCAGCTAGCATTTTGGAGGCTCAACAAACCGGCTGGAAAGCTGGCGTTCAGAGCTACAGCTGTGAAAGCCCGTGTTGCAGGACTGCAGCACATTCTACCGCAGGCATTGGGTCGGGCAGAGAGGCCCTCCAGCCATGCAGATGGCCAGACCAGCTAATGCCTCGGCTTGGGCCCTGCAGAGGAGCAGCAAGGGGCAGGCTTCTTGTGCTGTGTCCAGCCCTCTGCCCCTAGCAGGGTGTGGAGCTCCTGGCCCCTGCTGCCCCAGTGCCTTCATAGGGTCTCTCACAGCGGTACAGACCGGGAGCTTCTGCCATCAACTTAACAGCCCGACTACGAGGAGCTCCTGGGCGGGAAGGGACCTCTGTCGCTTCCTCGCTGCTCCGGGCACGCCGTGTTCGGCAGGAGCAGGGGTCGCGCAGCGCAGGGGCCCCCGGCGCGGCCCTCACGGCCCCCGGTACCGGGGAGGCTCTGCACGATGACGCCGGCGAGCCCCTCGCCTCGCGATGGAGGCACGGGGGGTCCGAGCCTGGCACCGGCCGCGG
>NW_021940822.1:1334778-1376400 GCF_001715985.3 Manacus vitellinus
GCCTTCTGGGAGATGGCGAGCAGGCGCTCCCGGAGCAGCCGCGCTCCGGGGAGGGCTCCCGGAGGCCCCTCTAGCGAGGCTTGGCCCCGACCTGCGCCCCTCCGGGCTCCGTGGAGAGAGCTGAGACTGGGAAGGCTGTTTGTGTGCAGTGGTGGGTGGTTTTCCTATGAAATCTGATCAGATCAAAACTCGAGAACAAACAGTGGGCGCGCGGGGGGGGGTTCCACCCGTGGAGATTGACCTCCCGGCTGCTGGAGGGGTTTTGTCCCTTGCTGAGCGCATCTGGCTGAGCCCTCTCCCCCGCCCCCCGTGCCACCCTCCATGCCGTGTAGGGTGTGAGCCAGCCTCCCTGCCCTGTCCTAGCTCTGCGGCCCGTTGATTTGCCTGGCTGCTTGCTTTTCACGTTGTCCAACTCCAACTACAAAGCCCAGACCCACCTTCCCTCGCTCTGCTCCATGGTGTTTCTCCCCCGCTGGCCTCTTAGCACCGTTTCCCTTGTCTGAGGAGCCCAAGGTCTTGGCTGTGGCACGAGAGCCGCAGGGGCTGGGAGCTATTTTTCAGCCTGGCTTTGAAAGGTCCCACGGCTGCCCCATAACAGAGCACCTTGTTTCTTCTCTTTGGAGCCCTGCAGATGGGGAGGGTCCTGCGTGCTGCTAGTAGCCGTTTGCAGTCCTTTCTGTCTCACTGTGTGCACAGTTGTAGAGTTTGCTTTCCAGTTTCTGCTGCAAAATCAAGAGCAATCTTAGTTTAGCACTTGGGTAGGATACTGCCTCTGAGGGAAAGATATCTGTAGCTTCTGCCCTTCCATATCTGGAGGTGTGGCTGAGCCCTGCTGCCAGGCGGTAAGTATTGTCCAATTTACAGCTGATAAGCATGAAAAGCAACGCTTACTTAGCTGATTAGCACCGTGATTGCAGAACGTCTTGGCAGCCTTCTGGGAAGGCTGTTTCTGGAGAGGGAGTGCATGCTTAGCTTGGGCCCTGGATTGAAGCCACAGGGCTCTGTGAACCTGCCACAGCATTCACCTAGCTGCCAGCAGGCCACTACCGGCAGCTGGGATGTGCAGACCTGCCTGTGAGGGCTGTCGGTCGCCTTTCCTACCAGCACACTCCGCTCTACAGTTGTTGGGAGTTTCTGTGTGGCTCCAAGCATGTACACTACTCCTTGTTTCTCTTGCTGAGCAAGACCATGTCCTGCAGCACTGGGAGGAACACGCTGCTGTTGGGCTCTCAGACACTAAAAAATCTCAGATGGTGAAACATACTGTTTGACATCTAGGTTTTTACAGGCTAGTGGTAAGTTTTGTGGGCTGCAAGGCGTCGTCTCCCTTTGCCTGTAGATGCTGTTTGGAAAGAGCACTGGGCAAAGACCTGTGAGGCATGGTCATGCAGGTCCTTTGCTATGTGTTTCAGAAGTGCTCGGTGCCTGGACTGCTGGTCCTTGTTCCTCCATTTCTGTTGTTCAGTGAAGCTGTGATCTTTCTGGCAGTGGCACTGCAGCATGCCAAATGTGTGCTGACTTAGGCTGGAACATCTGGTTGAAGTGCTAGCAGAGGAAATATTTGCTGAGTCAACTTTTCTTTAAAGCGAAAAAAACCCCAAAAGGTCGATTTTGTTCTGGAAATGCCTCCATGTCCTGTGGTGAGCTCTGTGTTTCTGTATGGCAGTACGTTTCTCATGTTTGCTAGCAAGCCTGGTCTTAAGAAAATTTCTGAAGACGGTAATGATCTGATCCCCCTTGGGACTTGACTGTGTTCAGATGGGGCTCTAGGCGGGCTGGAACCCTGATGTGGCAGGAGCTTCAAAGGCATGGCAGCTCCATAGTCGTGGCCATAGGCACTTCTTTGTCTGCACAGTGGGGTCCTGAACCACTGTGAGCTGGCACTGATCAGAGCGTTGTCATGTTCTGCATCCTTTAAAGATGTCCTCTGAGCTCTTTATTGATCTGGAATGAAGCTGTCTTCTAAAGGCAGATGGGCAGATGTTTAAACTGCAGCAAGCACCCTGTATTTAGTTGCATGCTGGGTAATGAACACTTGCCGATTGAGAATATGTTTCCTCCCAGTCTGCTGAATACCTCTTGCTCAAGGGAGGCAAGTGGATGGCAGCTCATATCTGCTAGTAGGTCAGATGTTTGGCCAAGGGCTGGTCCGTGTTGCATCCAAGCAGATAGGCACGTGTCCTAGGAGGGCAGGCTGCACTTTCTCTAAAGGCCATGGAGCTCAAGGGAAATGGAGAAAAGAAGGTAGGAAAGGGGTAGGAAGAGAAGAGCCTGGCTTTGGGGCAATGGACAAGAATGCAAGGGCCAGTTTGGCTGTAAGTGATAAGGCACTTCAAAAAGATCTGAAGGCTGTGAGGCCTGGTTACAGGTATTTGCTAGAGGATCTTTACACTAATATTTTTCTTGCCTTCATTTCAATTCATCTGCTATTTAAGTTGCAAAGATCAAAGCTATATTCCAGCAAGCTAACATGGACTTAAGTAAATAGCTGGACCTAGTACACCTCTTTCCAGTGAATAAACACTCTTTCCTCTCTGAACATTTTCAAGCATACCTCTCATGCCTGGAATGCAAAATATTTCACATTAGCAGTGGGTGTTTCCACTACTTTCGATATTTGGGAACTTGGAACAAATGCTTATTTAGCAGTGGACAAATTTAGGTACAAATGTACTCTTTGTGAAGGCAGTTGCTGCTGCGGTGTTTGCAGGGAAATTCCCTTGAGACTGGGGGACATGTTATTGTTTGTTCAGACCACAAGGAGCAGTTCTTGTTCTCCTAACGTGGTCTCGTGGGTTGGGACAGGCAGCTCTTTGGAAGCCTGGAGGGCAGCAAGACCAACAAGATGTTTGGCAGATGCACAGGAACATTCTTCTTGGTGAGGTTTAAGTTGCACAGGGTGTTAACTTTGGGTTTGGTGGGGTTTGCAAAGGCTGTGAACCAGCACAGTGGATTTTGCTGTGTAAGTGAAAGAGGCAGGCCCGCAGGTGGGCCTTTGGCATGGCAAATACCTCCTGGAGAAGGCTGATAGTGCCTGATGTGGGAGAAAGGCAACTGTAGTGTTTTTTACCTTTATAAGAAATCAACTGTCTTGGGGGAGAGAGGAAGGAGAGATGGAGAAATGACGATTTGACAACTGACTGAAAGAAAGACCAGCATATTGGTAATTGGTCCTCAGTGTACATTTCAGCATGGCAGAGGTGCCAAGGTGAGTGGTCTGATTCCACGTCAGTCTCCTTGCTTGGAAGATGTTGGAAGGTGTCATCTAAGAGCTACTTGTAAATGCTTTTTAGTCTGTTAGAAGAGCAGATGTTGTATTGCACAGTGGGGTTAAAAGGCTGTACTGTGAATGTAGTGTACCTTATGTGCTGGATTGCCTGAAATAAGCAATCCCACTGCTGGACATGGAAGAATTTGTTCTCTGAGAGAGACCTTACAGGAAGGAGGTAGGGATGCTGCAGATTTTCAGGCTTTTCATATGGCTGCTGCTCTAGCAGCAGCCACTCCCTGGGCTTTGCCATAGTTTGGAGGCTCTGCATGTAGTTCACATCTTGTTCCTCATATTCTTGTGAGCTTTCAGCAGTCCAGAAACATTGTGCATCTCTTGCATTTTTAGGGAGGTTGTTCTGAGGGAGTTGCAAATAAGACAGGGGACCCTGGGGTCTTTTAGAAACCTGTTTGCTTGCTTCCTAATGCCAAAGCTATTGAACCACAGCACAAGGAAGCAAACACATTGATTTTGGAGGATGTGGCCAGTTCAGAGTCCTGTACTTTTACCTCCTTCATCCTACCAGACCCTGTCAGGATCTGCTGTGCTGGTTGTGTTGATGAGGTGTCAGCTCTCTCCTTTTCCCCACCTAACACTGTGGGATCTGATCCAGAGGCTGCTTTCCTGCACTGCTGTTGGGTGCTATGTGAGGGAGCAGTGTCCAGTCACCTCTCAAGTCATACAGGGCCAGCAAGTCCACCTTTGCACTACAATGGGAACTGTTGCTCTTGCTGTTTGGTTTAGAGGGCAGCTGGTGTCCCTATAAAAGGACCAGACTGAAGGATCATCATTCTGGAGAAGAATGATGAAACCATCTCCTGTTTCACTCTTCCTGTGCTTTCTGAACATATATATCACTGTGCAGACAGTAGAAAGGAAAAGAGGCTTGCAAGGTATGTTGTTATACGGATATAGGTTAGTCTGGGAACTAAACCAGAATCTAGCTTTGCAGGAGGCACACAAGTGTCTGCAGTCTCAAGAAGTGAAGTACTGGAAGAATAGATGTCTGGGGTTTCTTCTGGAAGTGGGCAAAGGCTGGTTGTAGTCCTGTGGGCTCTTAAGGATGGAGGCACATTCAGTGTTTTTAGCAGCTGCAGTTCTCCATGTCCAGGCTGTGGATCTGGGTGCTGCTTGAATATAGGTTTGTCCAGTATTTTGTCTTGCCTCTGCTTTGGTGAGTTGCAGCACGGTGAGGATGAGCCCATGCTAACCCGTCAAGGCAAGGACTCCATTTCTGGTTATTCCTTTGTTCCAGGGAAATACTTGGCAGCAAGCGCTGTTCTGTGTTTACCTGTGTCTCCTTTTAATCTGTGCAGCCCTTGCCGAGTAGCTGTGGAAGATCTTCAAGCCAAACACAAGTGGTCTTTGTTTCAAAGCATCAATTTGTGTTGGCAGCCAGGTCTGCAGCGCATGTGCTTTTCATTGACTGCTGCTCCGGCTCCATTTCTCACTCTTGCCAGCTCTTTTTTAAATTTAATACAAAAATGTTTTCCCTGATCTTAAAAGGTTGAGCCGTACAGTACTTCTAGTCTTAATTTAAGCCTTGCCATTTTCAGGGAAGCAGTCTGTTCTGTGACCAGAGACTGCTTCCCTCTGCTCTGAGAAGTAACTAATACATGCTCTCTGATCAATAAAGAGAGGCAAGGGGGGACTTCAGAGTGGTTTGCAAGTTTCTGAAAGCTTGTTCTGTGTGTCTGGGATGAGGAGTTTGGGTGTGCCTGCCCAGTTCTGACCATTCCTGAGCTTGCTTGTCTTAGAGTAGTTTGGGAAAGTTGATGGGTAGGTGCTTTTGTTGATACTCTTTGCAGGCTGTTACTGCCTGAGACTGCTCCTTTTATTTGATTAGCTTTCAAAAATCCATCCTCTATTCTCTGATTTTTACCCTCTGCAATTGTTTTCCAAAGGCTTCTCTTGAAAATGCATTCTAATCCTTAAAAATTGTAGGTGACATCCAGGCAAAGGCCTATGTCGTTACTTAAAACATTTCTGTTGGTAGTGAACAGGTGAATGCTGAGGTGTTCAGATGCCCCAGAGAGCAGAATGAAAGCTAGCCAGATCCAGCTGCAAAAGTCAGGATGGAACAGCGCAGTGAGGAGTACTCTTGAACTCCTGTCCCCTTGCACAGCAGGTCCACACAGATTGTGTGTCTGGAGAGGAGGCATGACTTTTTAAACTGATCATTCCTTGTGTGAGATGGTGCTTGCCAGTGGGATACCAATGGTCTGTCTTCTCCTTGTCAAATTAAGCTGTGATTTGAATGGGAGCGGGCAGGAAGTTCAGCGTTTGTGGACTGCAGTGTGCACAGGGCCCCTGAATGTGCATGAATTCAGTCCACCACTGTCAGATGGTCTGGACCTCTGTGAGGTTGGGATGTCTTGGATTGATGCTTGTATTGTGCAGGATGATGAATGAAGAAAACTGATACAAGCAGATTTCTGTCTGGAAAGTGGCGTGACGCATTTGATTTCAGGGCATGAACCTTCCCTCTCTGGAAGGCAAGATGTTGCATGCTGGGAGAAAGCGATGACACGAGGTTGCTGTGTGTGCTGGGAGCTAGTGCAGAAAGGGGCTAGGGCTTAAGTGAGTGAGGATTACAAGTCTACTTGTATTTCAGCCCCTGGTTAACCTCTGTTCAGTTCCTGGGTGACTTATCTCCCAGGAGACAGCAGAGTCCATGAGTGCTGTGCACTCGGACCTCAGTGCTAATGGCAGATGTTTGTTTCCAGAGTAGCTCTAAAGTGACAGGCTTTATAACTTTTCCTCTCCTGTGATGCTGTTGTGAAATGAGGTTTGTCCCAGCATCAGAATTTTACACCTGAATGCAGCTCAGGCCACCCTGAAGAGCAGCCAAGACAGCGCCCTACTGCTGTCGATTTGAGCACACTGGCAAGTTGGCTCTGTCCTCCGTCCCCCAGAAAGCCAGAGGAGTCTGTCCCCAGAGCCATGGCACGTGAAGGCCGAGTACTGTTCTGGCAGCAGAGGGGTGGCTTACATGCCTCTGGGCAGCCCTATAGGGGGTTGTCCTTGCTGTCCAGTGATGCACAAGATAGGCATGGTATTGCTTAAGACCAACTATGAATGCTCTCCTCACTACAGTTGCTCATTGGTTTCTTGAAGAGCACAAAGGAAGCCTTTGATTCAAACCATACAGTGGCTCTCCAAATGGTTAAAGGCAGGACAAGCTGTGGCTTGCAAGTTCCTTTATTGCTCTCCGTGCATTGTGCTTTGGTGTGTGTCCTGCCTCTGCTGGGCCAGCCCATCACTCACGTGGCACAGACTGATGGGTGCTCCATGGTGCTGGCTCTGTTGAAGTTGCTACAGTGCCTGTATCTGTGGGAAGCTTTCATGGGAGGAAAGGTTGTGGCTTTTGTCTTTCCCAGCAGACAGGACTAGAGAAGATAAAGACAGTCTTGTAGGGTGCCACACAAGGCAGTGCATCCAGTGCTCCTTAACTGTCCATGGCAGCATAGATGGGTCTGTGCTGCTGAGGACAAGTAATTTAGTTACCTCTGCAGAGGGGCCAACACTGGAAGTCTCCTTCAGGAGTTGCAGGAATTCTGCAAGTTGTCTTGGACCGAAGAAGATAGCTTCTTGTGAGTTACTTGATGTTCTTTGTTCCTATCCATCCGTACTGCCTGCTGTAAACGCTGTGAGCCTGGGACACATCTGGGCACCTGGCAGGTGCTGTGGGAGTGGCCAGTTCCTGGGCTGAGCCGCCTTCTGTAGCAGTGAGATGGCAGTGAGATCTTGTTTTGTGATCACTCTTTCCTCCGGCTAGGTTTGAACAGTTCTGTATCCACCATATTCCAAGCTAAAACCGAGCTCCAAAGGCAACACGTCTGTTGCTTTTTTTTCTCTGCTGAGTTCACTCCTGATGGCTCTCCCTGATGTTTTGTGTGTGTGTGCTTACAGCCTTCAGATGTGTAAGTGGAAGAGCTGCTGGCTGAGCCCTCACCAGCATTGACCCTCCTGCCCGGGTCCTGCCTCTGTCTTGCTGCCTTGTTCTGGCCCAAGTGCAGCTGTTCCTTTTCCATTTGTGCCTCCTGTCTCCCCTTCTTCCTGATTCCTCTTCTCTATCCAGACCCACCTTAGCATGCCACATGCTCCCTTCTCAGACTTTGCTGTTGCTTGGTTTCTCTCCAATGCCTGCCTCTGGGCACTGCTGTTTTGCCAGGTGTGGCTGTGGCTTTCTCATCCCATCCTGAGATTGCCTTTGTCTCCTTGAGCCAGGCCCCCAGTTCGCTCAGGCTGGTGAGAAATCAGAGCAGAGCTGGCGCAGGGCTGCTGAGATGTTCAGGTGGATCTTGGAAATCATAAGTCTTTTTTGACAAGAATTCTTTCTCTTACTGAAGAAACATCTCAAAGGCACGTGGCCTGAAGCAGAAACCACTAATCTGAATGGTCAACATTTTGGCAAGGAAATAACAAGTGTCATATTGGGCATCGTTCAGCATCACATTTTGTTTCTGTGGCCTTGTTGGGATTTGGCCCTGCCTCTCACTGGCTGGAGATAGTTCCTGCAGACAAAGGCCTGTCATGGGTTTGATGAAGCAATCCATTTTACCTGGGTTGCTGAGTGACCACAGTGATCAGCCAGGCACCTGCAGATATTTCAGCACAACTTCTTGCTCTCCAGGACCCGTTGTTGGTTGTCTGTTGCCACAGTTTGTGTGCTGCCTTGGCATTTAATCAAATGTCCAGGTACTCCTCACACTGGTAGATTAGTAGCTGTCCAGTAAGAATTATTTGCTCTCCAGATATATTGGAAATTAGCTTTTTTGCCACAATGGAGGAAAGCACTTGTTTTTCAAAGAGATCTGGTTAGCATGACTTTCTGTCTCAGTGAGTCTGTTATAGCCAAGCTTTTCTTTATTTGACACTGGAGCTTTGCATTAGATCTATTTAGTGCAAGTGTTCTGCTTGGTTATTGATTTGTAAAATATTCCAGAAAGTGTCCTGCTTGCATATTCTTCCCACTCAGTGGCTTTTTTCCATTTTTAGCAGAGATAATGTAGCAATGTCTCATAGAGAAGCTACCTTTTAATTAATATTGCATGAGCAGAGGAAATATGAGCTTCTCTGTCTGCTTTCCTATATTTATTGCTTTTAATATAGATTCATAAATGGCCTTAATGAAAATAAACAAGGAGCTGTTCTTCTCTGTGCCCTCTTTGCTTTCAGAGATGATACTGCAGGTTCAGCCTCCCTGGTGATGCTTCTCCCAGGAAGAAAGGTCCTGGACAACAGTGCTTCCCTGCACAACTGTAAATGATGATTGTGAAATAAGGCTGATCTTCAGCTTTCCAGGAATGAAAAGAGGAGGATCTCGGAGAAATCTGCAGACCTTAGGACTTAGTGGGAGACAGATATGGGGAGTTGTGGATGATATTTTGTAGCCAGGAAGCAGTCAGTGCCACATAGATGCAGGCAGTATTTATGAACTAGTGTTTCTGAAACACTTGTGAGAGTTGACACAGAAATCATACAAACCCAGTGGGAAGCCCTGGGCAACCAATCCATCCTCTTCAAGCTTCAGAGGCAGGCAGAAGTCAAAACTCAACAGTGCAGAGCCCATATAAACAGGAGAGACACGAATGCAGCTAGTGGAGTGAAGCCTATTTGAGGTGTCTCCTCAGTGCCTTTTTGTAGCAATTTTTAGTTTGCAGCACTGTGGTGGCTGCTAGGA
The DNA here is from genome assembly GCF_001715985.3 of Manacus vitellinus. Classification (NCBI taxonomy): domain Eukaryota; kingdom Metazoa; phylum Chordata; class Aves; order Passeriformes; family Pipridae; genus Manacus; species Manacus vitellinus. Next base: position 1,343,733 of record NW_021940822.1, read on the forward strand.
AAAGCTCAAGTGAATTTGTTGTGAACGCCTCTTCTGGGAGCTTCTTCTCTTCCTATGGGAGGGGAGCAAACAGGTTAAACCTTCAGTAAACCAAGTGGCAAAGCAGGATGCTCCAGAGACCCACTCACCTCCAGTGGGACCCACAACGCAGCTGTGCTCTGTGGGGAGTGCAGCGGCAGGATTGCTCCTGATCTACTGTTGTATGTGGCATTTCCCAACCTCTGCCTTCTCCTTGCTCCTGGGAAGGCAGAGTGGCTGAGAGCATGCTTGTGAGTGGGCTGTACAGAGGCAGCAGCATGAGGGGGTACACATCCCTGCAGCAGTTGCCAGTGCATGGATGTAATTTTCAAGACTATGGTACTGGATGAACCATTTCTCCCATGAGCTGTAAGCTGTCTGGAGAGCTTGGCCAGCTGGATCTTCTTGGCTTCATGGCAAATCCATCTGAGTCTCTACAGGCAGATAACTAAGGGAAACTTAGCTGTAAATATACTGCCATGACCTGGAGAGAGATTTAAAATATTTATCCTAGAGCAGAGCTTGGGATATAAATAAGCTCCCTGTCTGTTTCCCTGCACGCAAGGCTCAGAAGTGCAGCTGTCCCTTTGTCCCCAGCTCTGGGAGTCTTCTTTGGGACTGGCAAGTTGCTCATGGATGTCCATATGGATAGTGTAAACATGTAGCTGACAGCAAAATGGAGAGGGTATTTGCGCTAGTGTAGATGTGAGTTCTTCACTGCGCTTTCTGTCCCCTTGTTGCCCCCTCCCTCCCCAGCTGCTGTCCCTGCACTCAGGGTGTTTGTGGAGTTTGTTGGTGAGCTGTCTTGAGGTCTGCCTGGGTAGGGTTGTAACCCTCTCACTTGGCCTCCTGAGCGAGCACGATCTGCAAGACATCCGGATAAAGTGTATCCAAAGGCCAGCAGGGGTTTGGGTGGTACTCGGGAGGTTTTGATCCTTCCAGTGGGTTTGGTGGCAACACGCAAAGCAGCAGCTCACACAAACACTTTCAGTGCCAAATATGCTTTTTTCTTCAACAGACAGTCCTGGGAGAACAAAGAGGCCTTGCTGGCAGGAGTGTGCCATGCCCAGTCCAGCCTTGGCTCAGGTGCTGAGTAGGCACCGTGCTGTATGGAGAGGACCTGGCTCTGACAGCAGCTTTGTCTTTTCCTATGGTGTGTTGATGAAGCAGCTGTCTTGGCTTGCAGGCCCCATGTGCATGCTGCTTCTCTTTGCACTGCTTTCCTTGCCCTGGCCTCTTCCCACCCCCACCCCCTGCCCTTTTGTCTCTGCAGCCTGAGTTTCCATTCTCTGGGGTGGCTGGCTGGGGCTCCTGTTTGCTGAAGGGAAGTGCCAGACAGTTTTATGGAGCTTCTTCTGGTTTTTCCTGTCATCTGGAATGGTGTTTCAGCTGGAACAGGAAAAACGTGAAGCCCTGGCCAGAAGCTCCATCCACACACACAGTGCTGTTATGGGGGAATCCCTCTTGGCTGGGCTTGGGATGGCAGGAACAACGTCAGCCTTTGGTCCTCAGCCCAAGGGAAGGGATGTGAGGATGGATCAGGAGGTGCTGGCCCCAGCTACCACGGGACGAGCTCTGAGCCACACAGACCTTGTGGGTGCAGCAATGCAGCCTCACTGCCACAGGTCCTCACCTCGTCTCCAGCTCTGGGGCAAGGAATGCTGAGCCAGCTCTGTCGCAGCTCTTTCCTGCTGGCAGGACCTACCTGGCTGTTCAACACCACCAGGCTCTCCTCTACCATCAGAGGACCTTTGCTTGGTGAAGACCTTTGCATTCTCACATGCCCCATTGTGGGGGAAGCATTGTCGTTCAGGGCCACTGCACAGGAAGCGTGCGGTTCGTCCTAGCTCCACTTTGCATCTGTCTACCATGTTTCCTTTAGTGGGAGAAAAGTGCAATACCTTTGCTGTGCTGGCCAGAGAGCTTAGCCTTCAGATCACTGTATCTCCAGCCTGCCACATGCTGCCAGAAGCAATCATCAACTGTTTATGAGGAAGCCAGAGAATTGCTCAAAGGCTCAGAGCAAGCCTGGGAGAGTCAGTTGGCAAGAGTGGTGGGTGCAGCAAGCCTGCAGTGGTGCTGAGTCACCCTTGAAACATTTGTGTTTCTCACTGGGGCTTGGCAATGCAGCTGGCGATGTCTGCTTGGGAGCCTTTGGCTGATGCACCGTTAAAGATGGTTTCATTGAGCCAGCAGGATTCCCATCTCCTGCGCTGGGCTTGTGGTCTTCCTATCTCACTTATTGCTCTCTCTCTGTTTATCTGCTATGAAGATGTTGTCTTGGTATTTCTGGGAGTCCCATGGCCACCACTGCCTGTGCTGCTCAGCACACGGGCACAGGCCCACTTGCCTGACCAAAGCAAGCCTCCTTCTCCATAAGCCAGAAGCCAAGCGGTGCAGACAGCTGCCAGCATGCAGCTGTGCCCTGAATGTTTGGGCAGGAGAAGTGGTGGTCTAGCTACCAGCTCTGCCCTGTTCCTCTCCCAGCTGCATGACCACAGCACTGCACTCATGGCTTGGGCTGCTTCTCTGGGCTGGGGGCTCAGGAGGGGTACCTGGGCTTTTCTTAGGGTCCTGGGACCACACAGTGGCCTCAGTGGCCCATCAGAATGGCATCCTTTTCCTGGGTCCAGACATGTCTCCATGGGGAGATGCCCATGCCTCCTCTTGCAGTGGTTGCCAGGAGCACGGGCGGTAGCCCTGTTGCTTGGAGTGGTGCCAACCTACTCCTAGGGCAGACAGGGAGCTCCTGCAGTGCCAAGGCCAGTTGTTCTGGTTCAGCAGCCCCAGCTGTTTCAGGGAGCCAAGGAACTTGGCTACCATGGGGGCTCCCCTCTCTCACTACAGCTTTTTCCTGTTTGAGCAAGGTGCTATGATGTTGTGAGAGACTGTAGGGCAAAGTGCAGCTCAGCCCAGACATCCTCCATAAAGACCACAAATGAATCCAGCAACCTTGGAGACAAACTGCACAGCATGGTGTCTGTCCTGCCAGCTTGGTTAAGCCTGCAGTGGAGTATTGGTTGGCAGCAGCCCTGCTCTGCTTGAGAATGAGTAGGAACCTCTTGAAATATTCCTATCACTCTGTGGCTGCAGAGTAGCACCCTTGTTTGCTGTTCTTGCTCATTGCCAAAGCAGTTCTTGCTCCAGACCTCGCTCCCCACTACCACCCTGTCCCTGACTGCAGAGTGTATCATCATGTGCTGTTGCTTTGGGGTGGCTGCTGCCTGGCTTTGAGCCCACAGGGAGGCAGGGTCTCTGCTCACTTCTGGTGAGGGTGAAGGCAGGGAGCTATGAAAGTTAAGGGCTGCAGAGCTCCTATGGCAGAGTTAGGAAGCTCGGTTTGGAATGGTCTTGCAAGAAGGAAACCGGAGGGATGTGTGGCTGAGGAAGTAGAATGGGCAATGTAAGGAACAGAGGCAGGGAAGCCCCAAACTAGTTTGAACTGAGTGGGCGAGTGAAGTCAGTGCCAGGGTCTATCTATCCTGACATGTGCTGAAACAATCAGGAGGAGTCTGCAGCTGGTTACCTGGGCTCACTGTCCTTGTGGTGAGCTTTTTTTCTCAGTTGTACTGGTCTTTTCTCTTGCAGCAGGTGTGTGAGTAGGACCTGCCTGCTTTGGGACTGGAGCTGTCTGTGGCAGCAAGCTCTTCCCATGGCCCAGCTGTACTCCAGTGCATTACTGTGAGCTCTGCCTTAGTGTCTGTTCCAGCAATTGATTTACAGTGTTCAAACCCCAGTGGCTTTGTTCTGGTTTCTTGTGATAATTGCTCAGAAGCTGGGCTTGGCCATTCCCATGTATGGGATCCTGGGCCTGGAAGGGCAGGGATCCCCCACAGCTTGGAGCTTCTTTGAACAGTTCTGGGGAGGCTAGTGGGAATTGTGCTAAGTGGTTGCAGCTTTTTTTAATTCTCTTTTTTTCTTCCCCACCAGTTCTAAAGCTTGGTTTGAAGGGCAGAATTGGCTTCTCAATGTTTGCTTGGTTGTGCTCCACCTAGAAAGCAGTGGAGAGAGGTGTTGTGGACCACCTGAAGTGAGCTCAGGCTGCAGTCCTGCAGCAGAGCAATTGTCACTTGTTGGTAGGCCAGCAGCCAAGTTGTTTCCAAACAAAGGCTTACTTGTGCCATAAGTCATAGGGCTCCTGGTGGGGTCCATGAGGGTGTCCGGGGCCTGGGCAGATGTAATCTTGAACTGGCACACAGGAATGGAGCAGAGGAAAGAATGAACCAGTCTCAGTTTCCATTTGGGACCCAAGCAAAACAGGCAAGTATTGTGGGATGAGCAGCTGTTAGAGGATGTGCATGTCTCTGCGCTTTCTTTGATTCTGGGTTGTTTTTCCTCCGGATCAGTAAATCCCACCTGGAAGATTGTGTATCTGGGTGCTTTGCAGTTGAAATTTTGCCACAGAGGCAAATGGCTGTGGTACAGGCTGTTTTGATGTGGCCATCCGTGGAGGAAGTGGGAAGAACAGGATGGTTCTTCCCATCCTGTGTGGTGGTGTGATAACTGGCATGAAGCGGTGGTGTGTAGGCATCGTGTCTCCTGCAAATCTGGAGCAACCTGCCACGAAAGGGAGAGGTTTGGTGGTCATCTGAGCAGACCCACACTCGTAGCAGAGCTGTTGGATCCAGATGCGTGGTACAACTGTTGGGGCATATAGATGATGTTTTCCCCAATTTCATCATCATCTTGGTCTCCTGGAGCTCCTGGAGCCAGTTCCTTCTGACTCACAAAGCCAAAGTCAGCTTTGGCTCTTGCAGAGCATTTCTTGGAAATGCTGCTTTGTACCCACGATTGTTTTCCTGGGTGCAGAGTTTTTGTTTTTACTTTTAACTGTAAATGGGAAACAATGTAGATTTAGAAGGCTTATATGATGGGTGCCCAAATACTTTCCAGATGTTGGGCTTGATCAGACCAAGTCTGCCATGTTCAGAGCTCCTTGCCTGAATGAAACCCTTTCCATCTGGCTTGTTGGGAGAGAGTGGTTTATTGCAACTCTATCCATGTGAGAGGCTTTCTCAACTGGAACCTCTTGCAGAAAGGAACATGCTGGTTGGAAATCATTTGGAGATGCTAATATCTCTGGGTGTTTGGCTTGGCTGCTGTTTCCACGGTATCTGCTGAGCAGTGGAATAAGCTGTGTGTGGAGCAGGCGTGCTCCGAGCAGCTGCTTTATGTGGCTATAGGGACCAGCCCACAGGGCAGGGGGTTGCTCATGTTATTAAGCATTCATGATTTCTCTTGCCACTTCTACAGCTTCAGCTGGTGCAAATGAGCCTCCTGGCTCTGTGTTTGTGACCAGGAGGGAAGGGGAAGCTGACCCATGTGTTGTTCCCAGTTCTGGCATGCCAAAAATCTGCTTTTATAGGAGCATGTTCATAATGAACTGTGCCAGGAAATACATGGATTGCTTGAGCCATGAATGGGAGGTCTGTATGGGGCCCTGTGCTCACTGAGAGCCTTGCAGGGACAAAGAGCAGATGCTGGCATGCATTGCTCGCTCTGTAGCAGTCTATATCCTGTGGCCCCCAGTGGATGGGGAGCAGGAGATGGGATCAAGATACTAAGTGCTTGGCTGGTCCAGTGGCGGCAGAGAGGGCAGGAGAAGAGGCCGAGTGAGTGGTTTTACTATGTGCTGCTCTTTGGGGCTCCCCTGGTCTAGAGTGGAGGCTGGGTAGGAAGGAGCCCGAGCACTGCAGGCAGGCAAAGAAGTGCTGCTGACAGCTTAGGATGATGATTGTGGATGGGGATGAGAGAGAACGAGAGAGATGTGTGAAACCCATTGGGCCCTAGGTATCCTATGGACAGTGTGACTGTGCATCCTGTGCCTGGCTGCCACAGGAAGAAAAGGCTGTCAGGTGAGAGCTGCAGTCCTGAGCGTTAGCAGCTCTTCAGTGTCTGGACTGGTGCTCCCCTGTAGGAGCTGCTGTCAAGCCTGCATGAGCTGAGCTACTGGTGAGAGGTGCACACCCAGCACATGAGGAGTTAAACCTGCCTGCAGGCAGTGCAGCCCTGTTCTGACAGGGGGCTTGGTGAGTCCTCTGGACCAGCAAGCTCAGGATGCTCCAGCTCAGTGATTTCATTGCCCAGCCTTTGGAAGCAAGCCAGGGCTTTGAACACAGAGTCTGCTGCTCTTTGATCCAGGAGTGACTAAAAGCAAAGCCTAAGTACTGGAGCCATTCCTGAGAACTTGGCAACTGAAGGAATTGCTGCCTGCAGACAGTGATGTTTAATAAATTACTCCTAAAGAAAAGACTTGTTTGATAACACTCTTGGGGAGCGTATTATTGAAACCTGTAAGAGTCCTGGATTGCAAACCCTAATACCATCCCTACTGTGCCTTTTATGGCCTTGGGATGAAGCACAGGTCATGATCTTTTCTGAAAATGTGCATATGGTTGCCTTTGACACTAGACTTCTGCTGTGGCCCAATGTCTTCCTCAGAGAACATGGTAATAAATCAGTCCTGTGTTTGGGACTGTGTCCCCCCCACGTTGAGCTCCTTTGGGACATGGGACCTGAGTGTGAGCTTCTCAGTCTCTTCTCTCTTTTCCTTCAAGGTCTGCCTTTCTTGTGGCCCTTAGCTCTGCCTCTGAGCTTGCAGAGAGCCAGGTGATTTTTGAAGCTGTGATCTGGTTTGTTGGTTTTGCTCAGGTTTATGAGCAGCTAAACATGCTGCTGAGGGATACAATGACAGCTTCAGAGCCTGTGTCTTCCTTGCCTTGTTACGGGTTTGTGGAGCTGAGAGTGAGTGCTGCAGTGCAATATGAGTGCAGAGTGCATTAGGTCATCCAAATCTTCTGTTTTCCCTTAGTGGTTGCTCATCAAAGAGGAATAGCATGTATTGCTGCTGGATGAATTGCAGAGGCTTTGTTTCTTCAGTGGTCTGAGCAATGGCAGTGGCAGAAACATAGAGGTCACCGTGGGTATGGTGGGGTAGCGATGCATTGGCAGTGGACTCCTAGGTGGCTAAAAGCTATTGCTGCACCGTGCTTTGCTGTGGTTTGTTAATTAGCTGACACACCCAGAGTTGGTAGCTTGATTAAAAAGTGGTGAAAGTGCCTCTTAATCTTGGTCTTTCAGTTTTAGGCTGAAGGGCTGTAGCCTGGGAATGGAATTTGGGCTACTCCTGCTGTCCACCTCAAGTTAGTGGTGAGGGCTAGGGCATTTCTGGCCAGGTTACCCTCCTTTCTCCCAGCTGTATCCCTGGCCTCCTTTCTGCAGCAATGTGCATTGTGTGGTTGCTGCAAGGTACCCAGGGCCTTCCTTAAGTGAGTGGCTGTACTCTTTGCTCCTTGGGTGTTGCAAAGGGCCCTGCAAGTTTGGCGAGCCAGGGGGAGCAGGCTCCCCACCTGTGTGCTGCAGCAGTGCCTTCTAATGGATCATGACATCATTGCTAACTGTTATTGAAAACAGGCAGGGAACAAATGTTCAGCAGTGTTTTACCAAGCTCTCTGTCTTGTTGGGTGCTGAGCTGGTGGTGTCAATACATTCAGCTCCCACCTCAGGTCTGAGACTTGCATGCTCATTGTGCAGCCCTGTGAAGAGCTGGCTCCACAGCTGTGAGCTCCCCTGCTTTGGCATGGGGCCACGTGACATCGACTCTACTTTGAGAGGCCAGACAAATGCTGGCCAGCTGTGTTGTCTGCCGGAACAGCTCCTTGGTGAAGCTGGCTGTGCCAGTATTTGCAGCTGGCTTCTTCCATTGCATCCTGGTACTTTTGGGTCTTTGTTTCCTGTAAGCCAAGTATCCCCCTCCACATCTGGGGCAGCTCTGAGACCTCATGCTAGCAGGGGAGGAGAAGGAGGGTTCCCCTCTAGGGAGAAAAGATGGATGCAGTTTAGATGTTCTGGGCTTTGCTGTCCTGGGTGCTGCAGATGAATTACAGATCCTCTAATCTGCCATTCCACATGCAGAGTGTTAAAGGAACTGGCTTGCACATCTGGCTGAGCTGACATAGGATGAATTTTGCTGAAGTGCTTCTGGAAGCAAGTCTGCAGAGTAACACCCCTGGGGCCTGGCTGGAGAGTAAGGCTGGGCTACAAGCTGCAGAAGCCCCACAGTGCTGTGCTTGCTTGCCAAACCAGGAAACCTTAAACTTGCACAAAGCTCTCTCCCAAATCCCATTCCCATGCTTTTAGTTCCTTGTTTGGTTACAAGCAGCTTTGGGATTACTCATATCCTGTGGTGTCTCGAGAGATTGGTGAGCTCTTGGACCAAGGGTTGGACTCGATCTCGGAGGTCTTTTCCAACCCAATCGATTCTATGATTCTATGATTCTACAAAATGGATCCTTTCCTTTTCCCTTTCTGTCCTCTGTTCAGAGCTCTTTGGTGAGGAGGAGGTGCCCAGAAACGGGACCCAGGGCATGCCTGAGGGTGCATGGCTTCTCCCATGGGGCTAGGGATGTGGAGCATTGCATTGTGCTTCCAGCTGCCAGCTGACTTGCCTGTCGCTTCCCCAGCCCTGGCTCTAGGTGAGGGGGACGGCTGTGGACTCAGCAGGAATCTGAGGCTGTGAAGCAGCTGAGGGCTTTGTGGTTGAGGCTGCATTCCCAAGCGATGTCGTCAGGCAAGGAGACAGTGATTTTTGGATTGTTTCAAGATGTAGGTGACTTGGCCTTTCAAGCAGGGCAGGAGATGTGCTGCCTGGTCTCCTCAAGCTTAGACAGTTGCTCTGCAGTATCCAGATGGTGTTGGACTACTGGAGTGTAGTCCCCAGGCAAGTGCTCATGTGGGACTGGTACTCTGATGCATTAAAGCAGTGGATGGAAAACCCAGCTTGGGTCGAGGCCTGGCTTGTAATGTTGCCCCCCATACCCTTACAGCCTGTAAGATGACCATGAACGTTTGGGCTTGGCACCATGGCTGGGACTCACCAGTCAGCATTCCTGGTGCTCTCAGGCCTCTTGCAGAAGGTGGGCTTGGTACTGTTACTGCCAGGCCTGTCCAGGTTGTGCCAGGACCATAGACCCTCTTGTTGACTGCAGCCCTAAATATAGCCTTAGAGAGGGCTGATCTCCCAAGGCTGAGTTCTGCCATTCCACACATTTTCTGGCTGTATCTCTGTGCTTACAAAGACCGGCATCCTACAAAGGTCTGCAGTCCATGAGGTTGGAGCCCGTTGCCCAACTATCTCCATGGCACAGAGTGAGAGGACAGTGTCCATCCTGAGAGGTGAGCATTGAGACATAGGGCTGGGCAGTTTGCTGTCACCTTCTTCCCCCAGAGCCCTACAATGTCTCTGTGTTTGGGATATACCAAACCTGGTGCTTCCCAGGTGGGAACAGGAATGTGGAATCCCCCAAAATTTCAGCTCCAGTTTCCCTTTGCTAGCCCCCGGCTCTGCCATGGGTCCCCCAGATCCTTATTACTTTTTGGGTGCGTTTTCTTATAGCTCTGGCTGATGAAAAGAGCAATACTGATATATCTCTCTCTTCTAGCTCTGGAGAATGGTCCCAAACCAAAGACATTCCCAGTCTTTGCTAAGTCTGCTGCCAGATCCCTGCATTAATGCTATGGCAGCCTTTGAGTGGGTTGCCTACCATGGGGCTGCGTCTCTTTTACCAGATGTGTGGAGAGCCCTTTGCTTCCTGGCAGTCCTGTAGAGCTTCAGACAACAGTGACTAATTTCATAGAGTTTCTCACAAGTCTGTCCTGAATACAGCTTTGATGATTTAATTTGTCACCCTGAAATGCTCTGCACATGCTCAGGCTGGAACCTGGCAATGGCTGAGTCCTGGCGACATACCAAGACCAAGAAGTGAATTGAGATACACTTGGTAGAAATTTGGACTGGCAATGCAGATCTAGTGGAGTGTTTTTCCTGGGGAGCTGATATTTGCCTCCTTAAATAAATGAAATTAGTTTTGAGCAGGGGATACTTCTGCATGAAAAATGCTGTGTTCCTGCGTTCAGATCTTTGCCATATGATCTCAGAGCCAGGATGTGATCTGAGCCTGCTCATTTCTCTGTCCATGTACGTCCTACTGGTGCACGTCCCCTCCAGGTGATTTGCTCTGTGTGTGGGAATGATACCCTCAGGACCTGCAGGTACTAGTTCAACTTCCCTGGACTGTTCACTTAACCTTTATCTATTGCTCCAACAGGAGGGGTTTGCATTTCAATTAAATATCCTTTGGGTAACACACTACTGGGTGTTTTCGAGTGTGCTGCATTTCAACAATATTTGTCTGATCTGGCTGAAGCTTTCCTGAAAAGCTTTCTGTAGCCACAGTTGAAGTGGTTTTAGGCCAGAAACATGTGCTGAGGGTTTCTTTTTCTCCCAGCCAGGGGTGGCTTGTGTCACATACATATGCAGAGGCCGAGTGTTTGCCAGAGTACACATTTGGGACTGCTGCTTGGCTTTGGCCAAGGACTGTGGCTGGCCCAGCCGTCTTGCTGGGGAGAGCTCCACACTGGCTTGGTCTTGCTAAGCTGACTTGGTGTTGCTGGGTAGTTTTTGAGGTGGCTCTCATTAAGGGAATAGAAAGAGTCATTTTACTTCTTTCAGCAGCTCCCAGCAATGCGCCCCAGCCCAGATGAGCTCATGAAACCACAGCAGAAACATGCTGTTGGGGAGGTGTCCAGTCAGATTGTACTGGGGTCGTCTTTGCTCTCCATCAGTGCTGCAAGAGTTCTCTCATCTGTCAGCTGGGGCAGTTCTTGCAGCCACTAGTGGCTGAGCTGTGCACAGCCCTGACTTTGCTACACAGTGAAGCTGGGAGGTCCTCCGACTGGTGAGTACAATAAGCAGAGTAATTTTCTTCTTTATTCATCACTGGTGGAGATTGTTGACTTTATACAGGTTTTACCCAAACTCTGGTGTAATGGCATCCCACACAGTAGCCCTCTCCTTGGACAGCTTTCTTGAGTCTCTGTCCCAAAGGCCCAGGTGAGATGTAGGGGGGATGCATGAGCCCTGCTTACTGCAGCCCTTTCCTGGGCTAGGGTTGTACAGCTCTTATGGGCAAGTGCAGCACTTCTCATCTCTGAACAGTGGGCCCTGGTGCTCTGGATTAAAGTACTGTGAAAAGCTGTGTCCAGCTCTGGACTTCTGATGTCTTCCACCCAAAACATCTGGACTACTTCTAGCTGCTGTCAGTCTTTCCTTGCAGTCCAAACCTGATATATGGTTGGGACAATGGTTTTCCAGCGCATATAGCCTGTTCATTAATGGCACCTTAGATGCTATCGTCAAAACAAAACACAAGTTTATGGCTCTTGCTGCACTTTAACACTTATTTATCCCAATTTACCTTGACACCTGTGCTCATTAGATGTTCATCACAGGGATTTTGCTAGAGCTGAAATGTTTGTATCCATTTCCCCAGCATGGAAAACAAGGACATAAATAGTTTCTCCTGTTTCACCAGGGAGCTGGATCCTAGTGCTTCCTGACACCTGGTAAAATCCCTGCTTCCCATGTGGGACTTGTGCCAAGCCTTCATCATGCCCTCTGTCCACGGAGCCATGTCCTGCCTGGACATGGGGCATAATGAGACAGCTAAAACTCTCAGCTGATCAGCACTGAGGAAAATGCAATTGTGCTGTCACTGATGGGGTGAAAGCAGTTCTGCTGTTCTTTAATCTTATATTGGTAATGCCGCTAATTTAATGCTAGAAACACTATAATTTAAAATATCATGTCTTAATACCCTAATGGCATATACTTTCAGAGAGTGGGACCTCATCACAAACTCCAGCACTAGCATGACCAGTAGGCTGAGACCCCAAGAGGAGAACAAATCTATTTCCTTCATGAGCTCTCTTAATGCACCCTACCACCTTGCACATGCTTTGCACCATACAGATATGGTTTGATGGCCATGTGCCTGGTGCCCTGAGGCATATCTGTGGAAACAGACAGACCCGGCTCCTCTAGGTTCAAACTTGAGTGGATTTGACTGTTCTGTTCCCCTTTCATCCTCTGTCTCTCCAAGCAGCCTGTTCTGGCATGACCTCAGCTCCTAATGCTCTGGAGCTGTTGGACTATTGAGCACATAGCTGTGTTTGTGTGAGGTTGGGTGGTTGCTGCCCTGCTGAGTGCTCTTGATGAGACAGATCTGATGTGCAGAGAACTAAATGTGTGTACCTGTGCAAGAACATGTTCCCACATGTTGTGTCACCTTGGGGCATGTGTTCATCTTGTGGTGTTCATGACACAAGTGTCACAGACTGATGGAGAGGTCCTACCTTTAGGGGAGGTGCATGGTAGCTGGCGATGGAAACTTCGCTGGACATGCTGACTTTGGAGAACAGCATGTTGATGGGACTTGGCTCAGTAGGAGACCCAAAAGATGGGACTTCGATCACTGTCTGCAGCTCTGCCATTCAGGCCACAGGGGTCAGTCTGTGGCTACTCCTGGTGACCTTTAATTCTGTGAGGACTGATGGCAAGTGATGTCCACCCAGGAACTGTGGGACTTAATCTCGCTGAGGGCAGTACCTTGAGAATGTTGCCTGCACACCAAAGTCAGTGACTCAGCTGTATGCTGAAGGTAGAAAGCCAGGCTGCAATGAGATCCATAATCTAGACCCTGCAGTATGTTGTTGTAGGCTGCTCTTCCTGTGACCTCCCAGTTCCTTGCTGCCTCCTTCCCAATGGCTTCTTTGGGGTGACTGAAAATTAGAACTGTACCCGCAGTCACACTTTGCACAGTCTGTAGGCAGGAAAGACCTCTGGGTTCTGGACTACTGTTTCCTCTGCCCCAGTGTCTTTGGGAATAGGCTTCTATGATTTTCACAATGGGAGGACTTTGTTGCTCTCTGTCTGGACTGTGGGGAGAGGGTTTTAGCAGATACGGGCTGAGGTGCCCCTGCTCCTGGCTGATGTGTTTGGAGCTGGGAGATTGGAGCTGCATCCTGGGAAGCAGCAGCACTGGATGAGCACCTGTGTCTATACCTTGCTGTTGCTGAGAGTGGGAGAGCTCAGGCTAGCCACGTTGGAAATGTGTGGCTGGCACTGGGACACCAGTGAGCAGCTCCACTTGGTGCTTGCACTGCGTAGCAGGCTCCAAAGGCTTTCCAGCATGGGAAGGGCTCTTGAGGCTTTCTGGAATGTGATGATCTTCAAAGCACCTCTTTTGGAATAGGATCTCTTATCCTTAGCTCTGGGTGACTGAGATGTCCTGTCAAATTGTCTCCCTTTACCAGGCTTGTATACAAACACCACATAGGAGGATCTGGCTGAGTGTCCTAAGAGAAACTGCCTTTCAGCTGGACTTGGATCTTGTTCATGTAACTTGTCCAGGCAACCATGTTTTGCTTTCAGTACTGGGAATATGCTGTTTTGACCACTTTCTTGCTCATCTTCATTCTGAGGTGCTCAAAATCTACCTGGCTTCACCCCTTTACCTGCAGAGCATGCTGCCGGGAACAGAGTCCAACAGCCATCAGCATGTGCTGAGTTGCCCTTCGTCTGCTTTCCTTGCTGTGGCCAGCTGGTAACTGTACAGAGTGCCTGCAGGGCTGGCTGTGGGCAGGCAGCAGCCAGCTTTGGGAGTGTGCTAGCGTCCCTCAGCAGCTGTGTCAGGCATTGCCTAGGCAAGTACTGGCTGTTCTGTTCCTGGGACCCTGAGATCTTGGGTGGGCTTTAGTGTGTCAAGGAGGGTTCTTTGGGTTTTCCATCGTGGTAGAAAGATGCTTCCAGCCCTTCAGGCTGCTATCAGACCCCGAGGTCAACTATTGGATTTCTTGTTTCCACTTCAACTTGCAAGAGGGCTGAGTCACCAGCATAAGTTTGGGGTGTCATTCTCCTGAGCTGTGCTCCAGCAACTTGTGTGTTTATTCACACAGACAATCCCTGTTCCAGACAAGTGTTTTTCTGGGTAATTTCTGAGGATGTGTAGGTGAGACGGAGATGTAATACCAGGGAGAGAAACTTTGAGGAAAGCCTAGAAACAGTCTGTAGGTGTTTCTGATCAGGGGCAGTCTCGATGCATGGCTGGGACTTAGGATGCATCCCAGAAGACCCAAAAAGAGGTCAAAGAAACATCTGAACTGCCCAGGAAGCTGGTTGCTGTCCAGTGTTTTGGTGACTGACTTCCCAGCTGCAAGACACTTCTCTGTTGAGGCTGAAAGTGTAACTAACACTCAGTAGTGGATCATGGGAGCTCCCTCTTAACTCCCCTGGTCCCAGAGCAGAAGGCTCTCCTTGTCTTGGCAAGCTCGGGCAGCCCTGTTCCAGTGATGGCTGGAGAGACAGGCTTAAAGCAGCTGTGCTGGAATCTGAGCATAGGTCTGTTAAGCTCTGAATTGATTTTGACAGATGTGCTTTGGGATATGTTTCTCCTAACACAGTGGTTTTGACTCTCTAGAGACCCTTGAGAACAGTACATGCCTACCTGATCCCTTCTCCTCCTCCCCTTGCTCTGAACATGCCCCCCACCGTTTTCTGTCTTGCAGCCATGGGGACTCAGGCAACAATCCTTTTCACCAAAGAGCCGTACTCCCAGGATGCCCTGCATGGCCGCAGCGCCATCCTCCGCTGCGAGGTGAAAGAGCCAGCGGATGTGGAGTTTGAATGGCTGCAGAATGGGCTTCCCGTTCAGGACACGGAGCAGCGCTTCAAGGAAGGCAGCAACCTTCAGTTTGCTGCTGTCGATCGGCACCGGGATGTTGGGGTCTTCCAGTGTCTAGTGAGAAACGTGCTCACTGGGGAGGAGGCCCACACAGCCAATGCATCTTTCAATATCAAGTGTGAGTGTGGGGTGAAGGCAACAGCCTGATGCTGCCCACTGTGGACAGGGAGAAGCACTCTGGGGAGGACCTGAAGCTGGAAACAGCTTTGCCACACTGTTTGCTGATGCTTGTGGGGGTAGGGGTTAGGCAGGGGTTGGACAACTTGGACTGTGCAGGTAGGATTCCTCTCCAGCTAACATGTCCTCTAGACCTCTTGTGTCTTCTGGTGTACCAAGACTGTCAGAGATGCTTTCTTATGCTGTCATTCCATTTGTATATATGAAACGGAGACATTACTGCACCAAGTGTGTCCTGGGCACTGCAGATCTTTTCAGAACACCTCTTATCCCCCAGAGAACAGCTACACAGAGCAAAGTTGGACCTTTGCAGTGTGGGTGTCCCTTTACTCTGTGCTGGCTTGAGGGCTTATGCGTCTCTAAGCATGCTTGTACCCTTGCTGCCTGCTCTGGTTATTTGTGCGTCACCAATAATCATTACCTGGGCTCATTAGGTTTGGAGAGCCAGCTGTGTTGATATTCTTTGATCCTACAGGGATTGAGACAGGCAGTGTGGTGCTGAAGCAGCCGGCCAGCATAGCTGAGATCCAGCCCTCCTCTACAGTGGTGCTGCGGTGTCACATCGATGGCCACCCGCGGTAAGGGTTGCCTCCTGAGGAGTGGACCCTGCCAGGGGTCCCCCTGCACCTTGGCTGTGTGCTCTTCCCCTCTTCCCCTCTTTCTCTCTCTCTCTCTCTCTCTCTCTCTCTTCCTTCCCTACCCTTTCTTTCTCTCCTTCTCCCCCACCTCCCCTCCTCTCTCCTACAAGAATTCAGTAGAGTCTAGGAAAGGCGAAAGGCAGGATTGAGCCTGTGGCTGAGCACCGTGGGAGAAGGCAAACGGCTTCCTCAGAGCCGCGTAGCGAGGAGCACAGTAAGAATGGGCTGTCACGGTTCCGTCGCTGAGCTGCTTGGTGTGCTGCAGTCACTCTCCGTTGCTTTCCAGTCATGTCCCATCCACTTGGCTGCACGTCTCATGGCTTTGTGTCTGTGTCAGGGCCAGCAGCGGGGATGGAGAACCAGGGAAACGGGCCATCTCTGGGCTGTCTCCTCTGCACACCTGCTCTCTGGGGAGCCCTGACGGTGCCATGCAGCTGGTCACCTTCTTGTCCCTGTCTTGCAGCCCCACATGGCAGTGGTTTCGGGATGGTAACCCCCTCCCCGATGGCCGCAGCACCTATTCTGTCAGCAACAAGGAGCGAACACTGACCCTGCAGAGTGCCAGCCCTGATGACAACGGGCTCTACTACTGCTGCGCCCGCAGTGCCATTGGCTTCATCTGCAGCCAGAACAACTTCACACTGAATGTCATCGGTGAGTTGTGACCCAGCTGTTTAAGGCTGGAGGCTCAGCTGTTTTACTTCCCTGATAACAGCCTCCCCTCTCCCGCAGGACCAGGAGCCAGGCTGCAGGGGAAGTGTCAGGCTAGTGTGACTTTCTCTGTGCAAAGCTTCTGGCCAGAGACAGGCCTGGAAAATCCTGGCCAGATTTGAACCCTGCCCTATCTACAGGTGTTAATTTGCCATTGTATTTTTCTGGAGCAGGTTTATGCTGTTGTCTCTGGTAGTGGAGCATCAGGTTTGGACCCTGGAGGCTGTAGGTACTGCTGGTTTTGCTAATATTAGTGCCACATGGGTAGATTCCCGTTGACCTTTGGAGGCAAGACCCAAGGAGGGCAGGAAATGTTGACCTTAGAGAGGTATTTGGAACTGGACAAGGGAATTTGCAGTCCAGTGACAACTTTGATCTGTTTGCTAGGAGCCAGGGTGCTCAGGGCCTTGCTGGAAGCAGAAGGGGTTTTCCCCAGAGCAGCTACCACATGCAGTCCTGGGCTCTGATTCCATAACTCCAGCCCTGCTGGAGTCTTGGTCTCCTTTGGGCTTGCAGGGTGCATCCACCTCTTCTTTGAGCTTCCCCCAGAGCACTGGTGAGGGGACACAGGCCATTTTGTTCCTTTCACCCTCCTGTGGTCTCTGCCATTGCAGATGAGAGCTTTCCTCAGGCGGTGATCGTCCCACAGGACCTCATTGTGACCAAGAATGAAGAGGCCATGTTTGACTGCCAGTTTGCAGCCGTGCCCCCTCCCACCCAGGAATGGCTCTTTGAAGACAACCCCATCACCAACAGATCCAAGTAACAGGGACCTCAGTGATGTGGGCAGGGCTGGGAGGAGAGGGGCACTGTGTTCCGGAAGTGACAGAAAGAGGCCAAACCCTGTCTGTGCATGAAGGCAAGCATGCAGCATCAGGCTGGCCATGGGGATTGGTTTCTCAGCTTCGCTGGCTTGGGTTTAGTAGGGGCTTGGTCCTTGTGCATGGCTTTATCTGCAAAGGACTCTTTGTAGTTTGTCCTCAAATGAGTCCATGGGGCTGTCAGTTCTAGATGCCCCTGAATGATGGCCCCTACAGCTGGGGATGTCTCCCAGCCCCAAATGTCTGAGTGTGGTGATTTCATGGAGCCAGGGACTGCTCAAGCTCCAGTCACTGACTTGGGACAATTCACAGTCAGGAATGTGTCCCAGTACCAGATGCCCACACGTGGTGATCCCCAAATCCCCAACCCCCAACATCTGCACAGCAATCACTGGGTGCATGGCTCTCTTGCGCTGCCAGATACAAGTGCATGGTGATCCCCAAAGCCAGGAACCTTTCTGAGCCCCAGACACCTAGTCAGTCCGCAGAGCTGGGAACGGTGATCCTGGAGCCCGGCTGTCTCTCAACCGGGCTGTGCAAGGCAAGCAGTGCTGCCCGGGTGCCAGATGCCCTTGGCCCGGCAGCTCCTGGGCGCCACCTTGTGCCCCCTGCCCCCTCTCCTGGCTGTTCCTTCTCTCGGAACTGGCCCAGTTTCGTGATGCATCTTTTGATGGGAGCCAGCTCTTCACCAGGAAAAAGACTTCTGTGAGCTCATTTCCTCCATGAAGAATGTATCCTACCATCTCCTTGTGTATGTGTGCTGCTCCCCCCACACTGGGAAGCTTTGGCTCAGCGCAGTCTCCCTCTTGGTTTCGTGGGCTCGTGTGGGACATTGCAGGGCTGTAGCTCTGGCCCATGCCCTGCAGAGATGCCCACTGAGCCCTTCTCTCCCCACGTGCCCAGGACCACCGTGTTCACCAACGGTTCCCTGCTGATCACCCAGGTGAGGGCTCGCAGCACCGGTGTCTATAAGTGTGTTGGCCACGGGCAGAGGGGGAAACCTCTTGTATTGAAGGCGACTCTGCGGCTAGCAGGTGAGGTCCTGGGGCTGGTGACAGGGTGGGCAGTGGGTCCCAGAGTTCCAGTGTCACTCTGGAGCTGTGTGACGATGGTACATGGAAAACTGCTTGGTTTATCTGTGAAATGGTCCATCCTTGCTGCCTGGATGAGGGGAGCAAACATAGCTTGTGCACTCTCTACCTCGAATGATGCCTCCCATTTGAATGATGATGCTGGTGGGTTTCCTGCATGTTCCTGCCCTGTTTGAGCTCTGCTGTCTATTGCTCCTCTCAGAGATCGAAGAAATGGCACCCTTCTCCCCGAAGGTGTTGACGGCGAACCAGGGGCATCGCGTGTCCTGCACTGCCCCGCGAGGTGTACCCACCCCCCAGGTCTGGTGGGAGAGGAACCAGGAACGAATTCCCACTGCTGGCAGGGTGTACCAAGAGGCAGAGCAGCTTGTTTTTACCAGTATCACTGAGATGGATGCAGGGATCTACACGTGCCATGCTGCCAACAAGGCTGGAGAGAAAAAACAGGAGCTGAGCATCACTGTGGCTAGTAGGCAACTTTCTGAGAAGGGGGGAGCAGAAAAGGGGCTGGATGGGGGTTAAGGTGAGCTGGGGCAGCATGGTGCATCACCTCTCTGATACAGACAGGCACTTCTCTCATGGTTGAGCTGCCAGGCCCCCTGTCTGGCTGCACACTGCCTGTCTGGTCTGCACTGGTGCTGGTCAGGGGGATAGTGAGTGGCCCTGTGTAACCCCTTACCTTCGTGCCCAGCGGTACCCAAGTGGGTGGAGATGCCCAAGGACAGCCAGCTGGAGGAGAGTAAGCCAGGATACCTGCACTGCCTCAGCAAGGCCTCCCTGAAACCTACCGTCACCTGGTACCGCAACGGTGTCTCCATTTCTGAGGTGAGGTGATGGGGCAAGCCCCTGCTAGTTGTGGGCACTTCTGCTGGGCACCTGCTCTGCTGCTGTTGTTTTTCACCTTTTCCTAGGCCCAGCATCCCTGTCACCCCCACTTTGGCCATGTTCCTGGCACTATCTTCATCCCTCTGATGTATTGATACACAACTGGCTGTCTCTCACCACTTGGCTGCCAGTCCAGCCCTGTGCTTTTGGGGCAGTGACAAGAGAAAGGTCACTGCAGCTTGTCTCAGTTCTCCATGTGGGTCTCAGCAGGGATATGTCTATCTGAAGCATGGTGTGGGCATGTGGAGTGTCAGAAGTGCCACAAGCAAGGGCTGAGCCCAGGGCTAGTGACAGTGTCATTTCTGCCCCTCTCCTTCCCTCCCTCTGGGCAGGACTCACGGTTTGAGATTTCCGACAATGGGACGCTGCGCATCAACAACGTGGAGGTGTATGATGGGACCATGTACAAATGCGTGAGCAGCACACCAGCAGGCAGCATCGAGGGGTACGCACGAGTGCACGTGCTAGGTATGCTGACAGTCACCTCACCTCCTTCCCTTGTGGGGACCTCTTTTGCCTGGCAGGGTGCAGGTGTGATACCTGTGGCTCCAGTGCCTCCTGTGGCTGTGGGGGGTGTAAAACAGCACATCTGTCTATTGCAGAGAAGCTGAAGTTCACCCCGCCACCCCAGCCACTACAGTGCATGGAATTTGATAAGGAGGTTACAGTATCCTGCTCAGCCACTGGCCGGGAAAAACCCACCATCCAGTGGACTAAAACAGGTAAGAAAGACTTGGATGTGATATGTCTGTTTCTGACCTGGGGTCCCAGGAACTTTGTCCCACCTCCAATGTGGGTGAAGCAGCGGTGCTATGGCTGCCTAGGAAGCTGCCATGTGGCACAGTGCTTCATGCATGACTGGTGCATCCATCTTCTTGTGTCCTGCAGATGGGAGCAGCCTGCCATCCCATGTCAGCCACAATGCTGGCGTCTTGTCCTTCCACAAGGTGAGCAGGAGCGATTCAGGGAACTACACATGCATCGCCTCCAACAGGCCACAGGGCGAGATCCGTGCCACCGTGCAGCTTGTGGTAGCAGGTGAGGGCTCTGCAGCAGGCAGGTGGGTTTCCTACTGAGCTGGCCTTGCAGTGGGTTTGCCTGGGCGGCACCCAACTGGCATGCCCCTGCAGAGAAAGCAATGTCTGGCCTGACCCCAAGCTGTGCCCTGTGGCACTCAAGTGTCTGATTTGTCAGTGCTTTGCATGCAGCCTCAGAGGGCATGTGCCACTGTGCCAGTGCTGGCCCTGCACCCTTGTGGGAGCTCAGCACCATTCCCAGGAATTGATAGCGTTTGCGTTGGTCTCTCTGCCTTCAGTTTATGTCACCTTCAAGCTAGAGCCAGAGCCCACAACGGTGTACCAGGGGCACACAGCCATGTTCCAGTGCCAGGCAGAGGGGGACCCCATACCGCACATCCAGTGGAAAGGGAAGGACAAGATTTTGGATCCTGGCAAGCTGCTGCCCAGGTATACAGCCTCCATTCCAAGCTGAAATATGGTGCAGCCTGACGTTCCCCTTGCCTAGTCAGTATGTGGGTGCCAACAGTGCAATCTCGGGTTCCCAGCTTGGTGAGCACATAGTTGTCTCCATGTGCCAGGACCTGGACTCCTCTGATCCCAGGGTTACTCTTTTTGGCACAGCCTGCCAAGCTGTGATTGAGCTGCAGTCATTTGTTCTTGAGTGTTGCACAGCCTGAGATTGAAGATGATTGCACTAGGGACATGGGGCTGAGGCATTCTGGACAGATGGGGCTTCAGGTGCCCCAAGTCTGCTTCTGCCTTCTGGTGTTTGCAAAGAGCTCTGTGTGTGTGATTGGCAGGATTCAGATCATGCCCAATGGCTCCCTGGTGATTTACGACGTCACCACCGAGGACTCTGGAAAATACACCTGTATCGCTGGCAACAGCTGCAACATCAAGCACCGCGAGGCCTTCCTATATGTTGTAGGTAAGGGAGGTGCCCAGTGTTGGGACGTGGCCTCCTGGGATCCCTGGCAATTCTAGGCCTTGCTTCTGGCCTTATATGTGGGTGCTGCATGTCAGGTCATGCCTGTCAGGTAGTCACAACATCATCCCCATAGGGATGCAGCACAGTGTGCTGTGGGATGTGCCCAGCTTGCTGTGCCTGGATGAGGAGGTGGCCACAGCAGCAGGTGGAGGGTGGGGCTTTTCTCATTCCTACAGCACATTCCTGAGCAGGATTTGGGAGATCTCTTTACACCCTCATGTGGTCGGTGCTCTCTGCTCCACAGATAAGCCAGCAGCAGAAGAGGATGAGGGACTTGGCAGCCACACACCCTACAAGATGATCCAGACCATTGGGCTTTCGGTGGGGGCAGCTGTTGCCTATATTATTATTGTGCTGGGGCTGATGTTCTACTGTAAGAAGCGGAGAAAAGCCAAGAGACTGAAGAAGCACCCAGAGGGCGAGGAGCCCGAAATGGAGTGTCTGAATGGTGAGGCTGACACCCCTGAGGGTGGGGATTTCACTGCTGGCCCCTATGCCTGTGCTGGAGGGTCTGAGGGGCAGGGAGTTCCCAGGGAACGGGGCGATTCCTTGCCCTTGGTCTCTTGCTCTTGGTTCTGTCTACGGCTGGTGGCAGAGACCTGCTACCAGGTGAGAAATAGGAAAGTCGGTGTGAAACCTGCGTCCCAGCCTGTCATTGTGGGCATCTCTTTCTGCTGAGTTATGTATTGCTCCTGCATCCCAGCACCTGTACATGGCATCATATACACCAGGGGAGGAAAGGATCCCTATTGCAATGTAATGAAATAGTAGTACTCTGCTGGCCTCTTCAAATCACAGCTCAGCAGCTCCTGGTGCTGGAGAGAAGTTGTTTCACTGAACTCACTTTGTTATCCCTGAAACCCTTACAAGCTTTGAGCATCTACAGCATTCTCCAACAAGGACTTCTGGAGCATAACAGATTATCTAAAAATTCTCTCTTTACTTTTCAAGCTTGTCACTTACCAGCTCTGCACTGGAACACACAACTTTTTTGTATGTCTGGTTGTTCCTGCGTGTGCCTTTTCTGGTTGTGCTGTCACCTTCCTGAGATGGGGAGCCCCAGACAGGATTTGGTGCGTCCACCTTGCAGAGTGACACAGCTGTGCTATGTCTTCTTCCCAGCTGTGCCCCTGGCTTCAGTTCCCTGTTGACAGAGCTGGCTGAGCCCACCACTGTGGATAAGACATTGCTTTCCTCGGGCCTCACATTGCATCTTTGGCTGCACCTCCCAGTTCTCAGTGTCACTGCAGCTGGCCTCTGTCTTTGCTGCTAGATGCACTGGCAGCTTTGGCAAACAGCTGCCAGCAGTACCCCATCCATGTTGGCAACGTGTTGTACTGCCATGATTCCTACCTTCTGTGTGTCCGTTGAAGGATGTTTCCTCATGTCCTGTAGCAGCTGAGCTGCTCTTTAACAGCTGTTTCCATGAGACCCAGCAAATAGATTAAACTGGGTTCCCATTGTGCATGAGCTACAGGACTCCTTCAATGAACCCAAGAGATCACTGGGGCATAATTTTCATTTCCAAAAGCCGTTTCATCTTTCTCCTGACAACGTGGTTGTCCTTGCATCACTGATACTAGTGAGGACTTGTAAGTGATGGGGCACAGTCGAGTTTGCTGTCCTTAATCCCCTGAATCTCCCGATACCTCCCCATAAGTGCAGATGTTTCCCCTCCCAATTCTCTAGCACACAGCCATGACCTGATCACATGTGAATTGCTGTGAGGGCCTGGCAAAAGATAACTGCTGGATTTGTCTCCTGGTTTTCTTCTTGCATTGGTACTTTGAACAGAGCCAAACCTCCAGAAGAGAAGTCTGGCTGTGGGGAACTCCCTGGGAGCAGGCATGTGGGAGCATCTCTGCAGCTTTGTGGTCTGCTGCTATCACTACTGTGAACTCTTTCTGTGGACAAGTCACAGGCAGCTCACCTGTGTCAGCAAGCACTGGCCAACATCTTCTTCCTGGGACAGGATTTTTTTAAAATCTTTTTTGAGGTGGTCTCAGATTTTTATCTTGGCCTCTCTTTATTATATTTTTATTCTGCCAGAGTTTGCCTCTTCTTATTGCCTTCATCTGTAACCAGTTTAGCTATCAGAGAGATGCATCCTCACTGCTACAAGCAGATCCAGCTGCCCAGATGTCTACATTCCTCTTCATAGCCTGTCTGGAGAAGTGGTTTGTGTTTGCTCTCAGCTCCATTGGAGTCATCCCACTCACCATAGTCTTCAAAGATCTGACTCTATGCCTCTTTTTGATATGGTCCCTCTTAAGCTGAAGTATCTCAGCACCTACCTCAGTAACTACAAGTATTCCCTGGCTGACTACCAGCTGACTTGTCCAGTGCCCTCAGAATCCAGAAAGATTTGACCTTCCTATGGATGTGCAGTAGATCCTTCCTATGGATTTCCTATGGCTCAGTCCACTCCTAACCAGTCAGTTTACCTTCCAAGGTCATGTCCTTGTTGTGCCACAGCCTCTATAAAAAAGTGTGCTTGCTCTCAGTATCCCTCTGTCTGACTGTGCTGCCTTTTTTTTTTTTTTTTTGTGAATACAGACATAGCATCTGGGGAGGCTAATGGCTGTGGGGACTGATTTCTGAGGTGGCATGTGCTAATGTCTCTAGGGCAGGATGGCATTGTCTCCTTCTTCAGGTGTTGCAGGCAGGTGGGCAAAGTAGGCCATTTCTTTACACTTGGTTTGCCTCTGGACTGCTGGATACACAGATTAAATTCCTGTTATTTTTGCAGTCCCCTTGTTATTAACTGCCTTTTCCAAGCTCTGTAAAACAGTCTGTTCTCAAAAGCATCTGTTCTTGCTGCCTGCTGGTGCTGTCTCTCAGTGGCAGCACACTCACTCTACAGCCTTCGGGATTTTCTTGGCACTGTTGCAGTGGTCTTCTTGTGTTGTCTTCTTGGCGTGAAGCTTGTAGTCTTAAGACATGATCAGTCATGAGTGCAGACAGCACAGGGTCAAACAGTCCTGCTGATAATTAGTGTAAAAACAGGGAGAGTTTAAGTAGCATCAAGCTTTGATTTATAGGATAGGTGGTGTTTTTTCACTATTGTCTTCTGGAAATCTTACTCCAGCGTGTGAGAGTGTACGGCTGTCAGTAGCCATGGTTCTTAAGTCAACATAACTCAGTGTTCACAGCTGCAGTCCTACCTGTGATAAAGTCATGGTCTCTGTCAGGGTGGCCAAACCTGCTCAGGATGTGCTAGTACCTCTCTTGTACACCTTCATTGTAAGCATGAATGTACACGCACTCCTATGCAATAACCTTTGATGGAAATTACAGGCAGTGGGATTCCTGTTGGAGTTAATTTTTTGTTGGGTTAAGTCTTAATTTTGTGATTTCCTTTTGCATGGCTAAGTGTTTGCCTAGTGCTTGTTTCAGGACTAGCTGAAATGCAGTGTGCACAGTAGTACACAGAGTGATGCTTAAGAGTGTGTCAGCCACCTTAGCTCAGAGCTGTGCCCTCCTTTACATAACAAATCCTGCCTTCAGCTTATGGAAAGTACCATTTCCAAAGTACCATTGATCCAAAATGCCTTTAAAATCAAGGTTTCCTATCTATGCAGTTGTTCCTCTGCAAGCTGCCTGTAAAACGCACGGTTCTCTGCTTTCCCAAGGCAATAATGTTTTGTCCTCTTCTTTGGCTTCTGTTTATGCTAAGGAAATTTCTAGTGGAGTTCCTGTGCAGAAAATTTGCTGGGATTGATTGCAAGGACAGCGCTTCCCAGCATTGCTTTAACGAAGCCAGTTAAAGTCCAGACTGATCTGGTCTTACAGGTTCAAGATTTCCGAAGACATGAGCATTGCTGGCTTGCTGGGAAGTGCGTAACAAGCAGGGACATCAAGACTGCAGCAGCTGAGGCCAGATAGACTTTAGATGCTCTTTGGCATCACGAGACTGTGCTTATAGTGAGCAGGGTTCACTCTGCTCCATCTCTCTGTCATGCCTCATCCTCTGCTGTTGATCTGCGGAGTTTTGTCAGTGGTAGTTTGGATGTAGCCACCGCTTTGGAATGACTGAGTGGCATGGGATGGACAAGACCAGATGGGGCTGGCTGGTTCTGGGACCAAAGCCATTGCTCAGCATCTGATTTCAAGGGTGGCTGCAGGGCTGCCAGAGATGAGGCCGGAACTGAGCCCAGAGGGAACAACTCCATGGAGGCCACTCTGTTGCCTGGGGCTAGACATCAAGCTGGGGTGCTTGGAGCCAGTTGTGAGTGCTTGGAGTGTCAGAGGCTCGGAAGGGGTTAAGCCCCAATATAACATTCTCTGCACAGCCTGGCAGGATGCTGAAGCCATTTGTGCTTCCCTCACAGGTGGTGCTTTGCTGCAGAATGGGCAGATGACAGCAGAGATTCAGGAAGAAGTGGCCTTGACCAACCTGGGCAGCAGCTCTGGGGCCAGCAAGCGGCACAGTGCTACTGACAAGATGCACTTTCCACGTTCCAACCTGCAGACGATCACAACCCTGGGTATGCTGGGCCACCCTGGCCCTGACCCCTCTCCAGCAGGAAATCTGACTGAAACCCCAGCTGTCCTAGCCAAAAAATGGAATGTGCTGGGGTACTGAGGGCCCTGCAGCCACTGGACTGTCAAATACACATGCTGTCCTAACACACGCTCTCTTCCCATGTGCTTCTCTGCACTTTCAGGCAGGGGTGAGTTTGGCGAAGTGTTCCTGGCCAAGGCCAAAGGTGCAGAAGATGGTGAGGGGGAAGTACTGGTCCTGGTGAAGAGCCTGCAGACAAGGGATGAGCAGCTGCAGCTGGACTTCCGTCGAGAGGCAGAGATGTTTGGCAAGCTGAACCACTCCAACGTGGTGCAGCTGTTGGGGCTGTGCCGTGAGGCAGAGCCACACTACATGGTCCTGGAGTATGTGGACTTGGTAAGGGCCCTACCAGCAGTACCTGCAGTGGAGCAGGGGGATGACAACAGTGGCATGGGGCTTGCAAGTGTGACAACAGGCTGGCAGCACAGGGCAGGCAAGGTGTAGGGATACCAGGCTGAGCTTACTGCTGTTCCCAACCTGTGGAGGAGTCTCAAGGGGAATGAAGTTCTTCTGCAAGACCTGGAGGTGACTGTTCTTTACATCCTCCTGATTCCTGGTTTATGTCCTGGACTCAGCTGTGTAAGCTAAGCTGTGGGACTGCATGCTGCAGAATGGCTGTGAATGCTAAGGGCTATAGGCAGTCTGGAGTTTGTAGGAGAGAAATCAATCTGGGGCATGAAAAACCTCCTGGAGACTTCAGGCCTGCTTGCCCTGATCGTAGCCACTTGAGGCCCAGAAGCAAGATACTGGTTGCCCTGCAAGGCAGGGACCATGGATCAGGAGATGAGGATCTGCGGGTCTGCCAAATCCAGGCACTGCAAGGACTGATGAGACTGGCCACATGTAGAGGTGCTGTGTCTTAATTGCTCTCTGTCTCCCAGGGGGACCTGAAGCAGTTCCTGAGGATCTCGAAGAGCAAAGATGAGTCTCTGAAGCCACAGCCTCTCACTACCAAACATAAGGTGACAGTGCAGCTTTTGAAGTGCTGTGGGGTTGGGGACCTAAAGGAGGACAGCCAGTGCTGACACCTCTCTGGGGTCAGGTGTCTCTCTGCACACAGGTGGCCCTGGGGATGGAGCATCTCTCCAATGGCAGGTTTGTGCACCGGGACTTGGCAGCCAGGAACTGCCTGGTCAGTGCCCAGCGGCAGGTCAAGGTCTCATCCCTGAGCCTCAGCAAGGACGTGTACAACAGGTCAAGTGGGAGCCTGACAGGGGAATGAATGGGGGTGGAATGGCGCCAATCTCATTGCCTGCCTGTCCTGCCCACAGTGAGTACTACCACTTCCGCCAGGCCTGGATCCCGCTGCGCTGGATGCCACCTGAAGCTGTGCTGGAAGATGAGTTCTCCACTAAGTCGGACGTGTGGTCCTTTGGGGTGCTCATGTGGGAGGTCTTCACGCATGGGGAGATGCCCTACACTCCACTGGCAGATGATGAGGTCTTAGCAGGTATGTGGAGTACCTTGCGCTGTCTCTGAAATTGTAGCCTTATTTCTTTTCGTGTGGTAAAGGTGGCCAGACAAGCTGTGTGATGTCCCTCCTCTTGACATGGTGCTAATCTGTCTGAGGAGGCTGTCCCAGCCTGCATGGAGAATTGCTGCCCTCCTTGCACTCCACAGAGAGGATCACAGCCCTTCCCTATCGCCCTTTGAACTTTTCTTTCATGCCAGGTCTGCAGTCAGGAAAGACGAAGCTCCCGCACCCCGAGGGCTGCCCTTCCCGCCTGGCCAAGCTGATGCAGCGCTGCTGGGCCCCCAGCCCTAAGGATCGGCCCTCCTTCAGTGAGCTCGCCACCACCCTTGGGGACAGCTCAGCTGACAGCAAAGCCTGAGCATCCGGCCCCCTTGCTGGTGAAGGACGTGGCGGGGTGGAAGGGGGTCTCTATGTGCCTGGGGAGCCCCTGGCACTCCTGCAGCCCCTTGCTGAGCCCGACCCCAATGCGCCAGCAAGCAGCTCAGTGCCAGCAGCTGCTGAACTCAAAGCACAAGCCAGTGTACCCCAGCCCCACCTCCCTCCTCCACAGGTCCCAAAAGACAGCCCTTGCTGCCTCCTGCTCTCCGCCTGCTCAGCCCGGTGCCCTTAGGCTGCTGGTGTGGATGGAGCGCAGCTCCCCCTCATCCAGTGAGAGCTGGGGTGTCCCTGCTCACCACGTCCATACCTACCGGCCTGGCCCGGCCTCTCTCTCCGTCCATCTGTGCTAGGCATGCCTGACTTCCCCACACCCCCATGGGTACAGGCCAGCCAACAGGAGCACAAAGTGCCTGGCATATGAAGGAGCTCACTACCTTTCCCAGTTACCCTGTGCCTTTTTTTGTACTATGACTCTGGGCAGAGCCCCCTCTCTCCCTCTCCCTCTTCCAGAGCGCTGACTCCTCCCTACCATAGTATTTCTGTTACTGGAATGCAGCCTAGAGTGGGTTAGTTTGTTTGCTTGAGTGGAGGGTACTGCAGCCAAGAAGGGTTGGGTTTTGTTGGGTTTTTATGTGCTGCTCTCAATAAAGAAGGCGCTTTTTTTTTGGTTTTTTTTTTGTCTTTGTAAGATGCTGCTGTCAGATAGCTGTTTTCTTCCACATAGCTCCTGGGAAGGGTTGGGGCCAGTTCTTCAGGCATCTGTCTCCTGTGTTTAGCCCTTTAGCCCCCTTCTCAGATGAATTTGAGCTTTGTGTTCCCTAAGGGAACACTTTGCCTCAGCACTTACTGTCTCTCTGGGCAGTCATGGGTTGCCTTCCAACAGGAACAGGTGTCTCAAGAGAAAATGTCCCTCTCAAACTCCAAGCAAACAACCACGTTGACAGTCTCCCCCCCGTTCAGGTAGTAATGGGATTTGTGCACATACCTCTGTGGCCTGGGGCAGCTTTGCAGCCAGCACTGGGTTGTGTTTTTGCACAGCTGCTACTACTTGAGGAACACAGAAGCTAGTAGGGCCAGGCCTGTATGGGGATACTGGGGGAAATCCTGCTGTCATATATGGTCTGCAACCCTCTCTGTGCTAATGGCCCAGAGCAGTGGCAGGGTCCTGGCAGGTCTCTTCTTGGGAAAAGAAAGGTGGGCAGATAACGTACAAGAAGCCCCAGCCCCCACAGCATGAACATGAGCCAAGTCCCTTGGAGA
Source organism: Manacus vitellinus (assembly GCF_001715985.3). Classification (NCBI taxonomy): domain Eukaryota; kingdom Metazoa; phylum Chordata; class Aves; order Passeriformes; family Pipridae; genus Manacus; species Manacus vitellinus. The sequence goes on from NW_021940822.1 coordinate 1,372,336, forward strand.
CATAGTGAGATGCAGGGCTTGACCAAGATCCAGACCAGCAGTTTCACTTGCTGCTCAGCTCTGTGTTGGGGAGGTTATTGAGACAGATCTGAGCTCTTCCAGGAAGCCTACTCAGGCTGAACTGGAGGTGATAGGCATAAGCTGCACCAGGGACTTTCATGTTGGGTATTAGAGAAAATGCTTCCCCTCGAGTGTAACAAAGGTCTGAGTCCCAGAGAAGCTACAGCATCTCCATCATCATCATCAGAAATGCTCAACTCTGGACCACTTAAGTCCTGAACAGTCCAGTCTAGATGGCTCTGCTTTAATCAGGCATGGACCAGAAATGTCCAGGATCCCCTTCCCACCTCTGCTACGCAGAGAGGCTGCGTAGATACTGGAGGGTGGAAAGGGCTCATTTCTTGAAGTGTGCTAGCTGACTCTGAGCTCAAATTTGGTCCAGGAAATGGCTTGCTTGGAAATTCTGCAAGCAAGTTTGCTGGCCATAGAACAGTTATCGAAAGTGTTTGTCTGTTTTCCAACACTTGTGTGTTGCAGCTGGGAGCTATGGAGTCTCCCCAAGCCAAGGCCTCTTGGCAAGCTAAGACTGGCAGTGGCTGGGTGTTGGGCCCCTCTCTAGAGGGTGACAACCACGTCTAGTTCACTAGACCTAGTGCTCCTGGTGGACTTGGCTGCAGGTTACTGCCACCCTGAACCCTTGCTGCCTACGTGACCAGATGGCCTGGCCACAGCCTGGGACTGGTGGCACTGCTGAGAGGAGCTGTTATAGGCTGTGTCAGGATGTGCCTTGCCTTCTCCCCCTTGCAGCTGCATGTCCCTCTTGTCACCCCCCAGTCCTCTCTCCAGTGTGCACACAACCCTTTTGAAGCATGAGTGTTGCAGCACTGCTGCGTATGTGCTCTCAAACTTGCAAGTGACCTCTCACATTTGCTGTTTGATATTCTTTTGTTCCATTTCTCCCATCCATCCTGTTCCTGTGGACTATCCTATCTGCTGTCCTTCATTTCAGGCAGGACCACTGCACCCTTTGGGCTGATTCCTGCAGCCACTTGCAGTGGCCTAGCCAAGCAGAATCTCAGTGATGCCATAACTAGAGAAGAGAGATGCCAAGGATTTTTTGGGTAACATCCTTGTTCTGGCAGCTTTATTCATGCAGGTATCTTGTGTACTGGGAGGGAACACCATGGCTGCAGTGAGCAGTGTCAGGATTGGGTTATCTTCTTTATCCCAACACATCCTGGAGACTTGAGTACCTGTTTGCTGTGCAGTCGAGACCTGGTGACTACAGGGAAACACCCAAATGGAAAGTCACCAAAGCTAGGACAAACTCCAGACCCAAACAGTGCTGAGTGACGGGGGTTGGGATTGTGTATTTTTGGAAGTGATGTCATGAAAATGTTCTGTATTCTTGGGGATAGGACAGATGTTGGCCAAACTAATTAGAAACAGCAAGCTGAGCAAATACAATCCTAGCCAAAGCCCCTACAGAAGAATGAGAGGACTTGGGCAGTTGGCAGAGGTGGGATTTAATTGCCTCAGCCCAAATTGAAGGAACACCTTAAAGATGTGATTATCCAGGGCCAGGAAAAACAGCATGGCTCCATCAGAGCAAAGGTTCACCTAGTGGGCCACCTTCTGTGGCCAAAATTGAACATTTACTGAACAGTGTAAGAGAAGAGCAAGCACAGGTGTATGTTAGTCCCAATAACAACTCCCTAAAGCATTAAGACCTCCAAACCAGGCATTTCCATCAGTCCTTGATGTTTTTTCTTGCCAGAAAGTTATCCAAATTCCCCTTGCACCCATGTATACTTTGAGCACCCCTGATCAGTGAATGCACAGATCTACTGCGTGGCTTTTTGGTTTACTCCAATTTCATCTGTTGCCCTGTGGATCTTCTGCAGCCCTGTGTCAAGCACCTGTGGGGGAACTAATGGGCCCACTGGTACCCAGTGAAGAGGGTGTTTAATAGTTTCCCAGTTGAAATATGGATGAAGAGCTGGAAAAGGATGAAGAAGGGCTCATTGCAATGGCCTAGAGGAGGATTGAAAAGGGGGCAAGGAGGGTTGGGGTGATGCTGGGGGCATCTGGCAGCTGGGCCCATGCTAAAGCAGAGCCGTTAGGCAACTTGTCCGGAAGGAACCTTGTGAGTAATCAGGTTAAGAGGCTTTTATGGCATAGTGTTAAGTGCTGTGCCTGAAGCTGTGTAAGAAGAGGGTTAGAAATGGGAATTTTATGACTGGGGGGTTGTAAATGAGAATAGCCCTGAAGATAAAATGGGACTGTCAAGTGGTTGAAGACCTGCTTTAAGCTGCTTTCATTGTCACTGCCTGCTGGTTTGGTTAGGGAAGGCGTGCTGGTAACTTGTGTCCTGTGGCCTGTGATGGTGGCTTGGGGACACAGCTTGGCTCTAGAGCGCGCATCTGACTGCCCTGGGTGAGATTGGCATCCCCGGAAGCTGAGGCAGGCTCTGGTCCCATTCAGAGAATAAGCAGGACAAGTGTCTTGGAAAACACCCCCAAGATGAGGCCAGGGAGGGAAAAGATGGCAACAGAAGGGATGAGCCAGCTCTCATCTCTTGCCTGTGTAGACCCTCCCGCAGCTTGGGGAGCAAAAGGCCTCCACATGGCCCTGCCATCAGAAAGCCCAGGGAGAGGAAGGGAGTGTGTAGCCATCTCATGAACAAGAGAAAACCAAATTCTGGTAACCTGCAATGGTTGTACAGTTGTGCTAGGCACGCAGACTGGCCTGGCTCTGGCTGTCAGATCTATGTGTTTATTGTTCCCAGTCTAACTGGTGCTTCAAGCCATGCAGAGGGTCTTGCTGATCTTTTCTCAGTCTGGCATGACATAGAAGGGCCTCAGTCTCACCTGTGCTAGGTGTAGTTTGTGCTCAGCTTGAAGGGAAGGTGGCCAGGGCATGTGATGGAGGCATGTGAGTTCCAGCAGCCCTGCTGGGAGCTAAAAATGGCATGTGTGCTCACTGGAGGAGCATGGCTGACGGGGAGGAGGGGGAGGCGGTGGTGGCAGTGAGGGGGGTGTTTAGTTTTGCAGTTACTCCCTTGCTCTGTAGAAGGTTGGCCCTGGGCTGTGGGAGACAGCTGTGAAGGAAGACTGGTGGCAAGCGTGCATGTCCTCTGAGTGATGAGGCAGATATGGAAAAGGCTTGTGCAAGTTGCAGAACCTTCCGTGGGGTGCCCAGGAGACAAGACGGGCCTGTGGCAGGGCTGGTGCTGTCACAGGTGAGGTCTTGCCCTGGGGTACAGTTCCTGTTTGTAGGACAGGGTGTGAGAGAGCCCTTTCCTCAGCCAAGGATGTGACTTTGTTCTCACAACTTTGAGCTCTGGGGCTGTGGTCCCTCCTGCAGCTTTGCTGACCCACAGGCAGCCTGCCTTGCACACAGTTGTCCTGGCTATGTGGGCTGTCCCTCCTGTGGAGGTCCTGGGTCACACCTGGGCAGAGGAGGTGACCTGTGCCACCTGCTAGGAGCCCTCTGATCTACAGAGCAGGGGTGGGCAGGGGCTGCCACCTGTGCTGGGGCCTGCCCGGCCATCGTCCCAAGTGTACAAAGTGGTCTGTCGTACCCGTGGATGGCTGTCGTACATCCTCATCCTCACCTGTGGATTTGAAGGCAGCTGTGGCCCATCCTGATAAATCAAGACCCTTTCTCTTTGGACTAGCGATCAACCTGTGCTTGGGCAATGTGTATTTCAGACATATCTGCTCAGTCCTGTGTCCTGCACACCCCTCAGCACCCACGTTGCCCACAGATCCCTCCCACTGCCTCTGCAGCCAGAGAGAGACAAGGGGGACAGCACTTTGTCCCTTGCAGGGTCTGAGAGCAGCCGGGGTGGAGAGCTGCCGCGAGCAACAGCTAGTGGCATTACTTACAGGCAGGCAGGATGGTGCGGAGCCCCTCCTGGCTAGATCCTGAGGATTGCGAGGTAATCTTTGAGCCACGTGGTGTGTCCCCTACGAGGAACCGACTGCCTGGAGCTGGCGGTAGGAACAGAGGGCGAGGGGAGGGCTGGCAGCGCGGGCGTCTAAGCCCTCGCTTCTCCGCCCT
>NW_021940822.1:1377580-1396004 GCF_001715985.3 Manacus vitellinus
TGGGCGGCCAGGAGCGGGAACCCCCGCGGCCGGGGGATGTCGGTGTGCCTGGCGGTCCACGGGCGTCTGGTATGCCTGGGGAAGCCCATCCCGGTGCAGCGTCCACCTCTGGGCCGCAGCTGACCGGGGCCGCTCCACGCTGTGAGCCGTCGTTGGGTATTTGGTGGCACAGCTGGGCTGCCCTGCCCCGCAAAGTGGCCCGGCAGGGCTGGCTCCTCGGGCCGCGGAAGGGACTAATGCCACGTCTCGGCCGGTCCAGAGTGCACTCCGTGGTTCCTGGTGTGCAAAGACAGATTAGAAACTTGGGGGAATTTGTGGGCGATTGGAAGCAGCTGGCTCGCCTGCATCCCTGGTGGTGCTCATAGCATCTTCTGAACAACTGGGCAGTGCTGCACCCCAGCTGAGTTGGGCATCATGCACCCTGGGAAGGTGGGAATGGGTATGGGGTTCCACTGGACACATCCTGGGTGTACGGGATGTAGAATTAGGACATCCTGTCTGTGGAAGCTTGTAGTGTGCAGTGATGGCATATGAAGAGTGTACTTCCTAGTCCACCATCCCCCATCTGGGGGATGGTGCAGTGGTGCTTGGGTGCAGCTGTGCTCAGGACTGTGAAGCCTGAGAGAGGAATCTGGGTCCTAGTCCGAATGGAGTGTCAGTAAGGGGAACAAGGTAGCAGAGACATTGTAACATTGTTACAATGTAACAGACATGTAGACCCAGTAACATCTTTTCACAGAGGTGAGGAGGAGAGACATCCGGATGTGTCTGGAGAGGAGAGTGGGATTTCCAGAATGGAGATATTTCATTGTCCCTGTGTTCTCAGACTGCTCTACTGAGGGGACCACTCTACCTGCAGCCTCTTGGCAGGCAGCGTCACCTAAGGGCATGCTAAAGGGGGTGGAGACACAGCTCGAGACAGTTCAACCTGTACAGAACCAATCTTGGGTTGGTTTTAGAGGCCACAGCTCCTCTGGCATGACAGGAAGCCTGAGCTGGTGTGAGGAACAGGACAGCCATGCTGGGAGTGCAGGGACATGCAGTGACTCTTGTCCTGCACTTTATGTTGCCCCTGTCACCTCTTCTGACTTCCCTGACTCTCTCTTCTTCCCTTGTGCTGCTGGCAGGCCTACGAGCTTTCCACGCTGACTGGCACTCAAGTCCTGCTGTTGGTGGCCAGCGAGACAGGCCATGTGTACACGTTTGCCACACGGAAGCTGCAGCCCATGATCACCAGTGAGACAGGGAAGGCGCTGATCCAAACATGCCTCAATTCCCCGGACTCACCCCCACGCTCGGACCCCACCACTGATCAGCGCATGAGTGCCACAGGCTTTGAGGAGACGGACCTCACCTACCAGGTGTCTGAGTCGGACAGCAGTGGGGAGACCAAGGTAATGTTCCTGGGCACTCAAGGAGGCATGGCCTGTGCTAGGAGCCCTGATCATCCTCAGGCCTCTTTAAATAGCAGCTTAGGGAGCTGGGGATGGATCCCCTTTTGCTGCAACTGCAGTGAGCTTGTGCTGTGTGCTCTTGGGAGTGACTCCTTGGCTGACAACAGTGGTGATTTGAAGAGGGAGGGAAGCGGGTGGCAGGTGTCCTGGTCCTGGCCTTTGCAGCATGGCTCCCCACTGGCCCAGCCCACCCCCCTGGCCAGCTTTCAGCACTGTTATCTCTCCCCAGGCGTCTCCATGCTCTCACACTCATTGATAAAAATTTGATTCTGCCTCCATGGCCTTATAAGGCCTGGTTTCCCTCGCCAGAGTCCCTGGCAGGGCCCCTCACATTCCTTATAAGCTGCAGCTGTCTCTTGCTTTGGTGCTGTTTTGGAAGGGGGCAGGGAGGACATGGGGAATGGAAACATTTGGCTGGACAGACCATTTCTGCTCCCTGCCTGTTGTCCTTGCAGACACTGGCCATTGCCTGCTTGTGTTACTTGTGGCCTTTTGCTCAGGGTGGCCTGCCCGTGGGTGCAGAGTCAGGCAATAGTGCTTTTCTGCTGGAAGGGCTCTGTCTTATCCCTGCATTCCCTGATGCTGTTCCTCACAGCTGTTGCAAGAAAGCCATCTCCTGTATCCCTCCTACTTCCTTTGCAGGCTGGTGCTTTGGTCCACAGGTACTTGGAGGTGGGAGGCAGGGAAGTTTGTGGTGCAAGGCTGGGATGACATGCTGAATTTGGAGTTGAGCCACAGCTTCCCAGATCTGTGTGCAGTGCCCTTGGGTGCTGTGAGTTAGAGCAGTCCTGTACTTGTGCCTGTGGCATGAGTACCGGGCTTGCTGCAAAAGTATCCTTCCAGGTGAACTGTGGCCTTGCTCTAGGAGCTCTGCAACCATTTATGTACAAGCCACAGCAGCATCCTTGCCATGCAGTAGCCGCTAAACATTAAGCAGACAGAACCTTGAGATCTCTGTGGAATAATCACAAAGGTAGTGAGTGCAACCCTGACATGTGCTCAGCATGTTGCCTGGGGCTTCAGGGGTGTTCAGCTGCCTGTTTTTATGCTATGACAGCACAACAGCTCTGGTCACAGTGCTGCTGGGTGCCCAGCAGCCCCCCATGGCCACTTCCCCACATGTGTGCAGTGCTGCACCAAGCACAAACTTATTGCTGCTGAGCCCTGAGAAACATCAGCAGTCCCAGAGATCCCTGGAAACAGAGGAGCTGTGGTGGGCCAAAGTGTTCCTGACTGGAGACTCTGTGCAGGAGCCCAGAAGAGTCCTTGGGAAGGCTTCCTTCTGATGAGAGTCCAACACCAGTCCGGGCTATCCCAGTCTGGCATGTCTTCCCTGAGTGCCTCTGATTCTCAGTGTGAGCTGTGTCAGCCCTTTCCAGTAGGCAGAGGAGTCAGCTATCACCAGCAGTCTCTCCCTTGTGCAGCCTATGTTTGTAAGGACTTGTGTCTCTTGGGCTTCTCCTGGATGAAAAGACAAGTTCTGTCAGCATTTTGTAATGAGACTAATTACTTGTGCCTGGAGTAATTTGGAGGTGCAGGAAGCACCGTGCGTGGCAGCTGATCTGTCCCTAGCACGGGACTTGTCCGCATCATATCCCTTTAGATTCTTCCTGAAAGTACTGCTAATTAGCCCCAAATGAACTGTTTTCTTGGGGTGCACTTACTCTGCAGAGATCTTCTTAACACAACTTCTCTTTTCCCACTTTCTGATGCAATATTGCAAGCTCCATCCCAGTGGTAATGCTTAGTGTGGGGTGCTTTGTGGCCACAGCCAGCATTTGATGTGAGGCTGGAGGAGCTCTATGGCCCTGTCTTCTGCTTGACGTTCTGATTAAACCCACCCTGGCCTGCTGAGAGTTCCTGTCAAGGCAAGCCCTGGGGCTGGGGACAGTCCTACCCTGACCATCCCCAGTCCTGCTGTGCCTTCTGCAGGCCTGGAAGTCTGCTTGGTGCTCTGGCAGAGATCAGCCTGATTCAGATAGACCAAGAAGTCCTTTGAGAATTAAGAGAGCCTATGAGTGGGCAATGCTAGGTGGCTGGCATTTGCTGAGGGATGGGTGATACACATGGCTGGGTTACACAGGTACCTCACTGGAGGAGGTGGCAGGAGATTCAGAGCCTGGACGATCAGGTCCAGCTGCATAGGATGCTCTGAGAGGCTTTCTGGCCTTCCTGTGTGAACTCTGATTTCCAGATCTCTGTGCGGACAAAACCTGCTTGTGTTCAGCTGCTGCAGCAGAGTTGGGAAGACAATGCAGCCAGGCTGTTACCTGCAGTCAGCAGCCTGCTGGCATTCCTCTGTGCTACAGCCAGCAGCAGCTATGAGACTCTCCTGTTGTGCCAGACCCAAACTCTCTGCCATGGTGCTGAGCTTGGACCACAGCTGGGATTGGGGCATGCTGTATCCTTGTGATGATACTGTTGTGCACTGACCTGTCTCATCTTTTGCAGGCCCCAAAGGACACTGTCTGTGTGCAATCTCTTGGGTGTCGTTATGTGATCCACTCATTCTGTAAAGCAGTGATGTGGGTGTGGGCAGACATCTGCTGCTATGCTACACCTCTCTGCTCTGTGCTTGTTCCCAGACACTGCTCTGCAAACTGAAGTTTGCACTGAGCTGTGATGGGGAATGGATATGCAGCTGGATCAGGAAGGGAATGGAGTTCAGGGCTGCTGTTTGCCTCAAGGCTTGTCCATGGCCCCTTGGGTAACCTCTGCTGAAGGTGATCCATGGCTTGGCTCCTATTGAAGGCTGGCCTCATGTGTGTAGTCTGTGCTTCGCAGGGTGCGGGGGAAAAGCCAAGGAGCCCAGGGTCACTGAGGCACCCCAGACAATCATGGGTATGTGGCAGCGGGTGTCCAATCCCAAAGCCTTTCCCAGCTCTCTTTCTGTATTGAGAGCTATTGATGCAGCCCAAGACAAACACAATAAAGATGGAAGGAATCTGAGTCTCCCCTGTGTCAGAACAGGGAGTGCAGAGATGGAGTACGCATGGAGTATGCATGGCAACAACTCTCCAAGCACCTTTGCTGCTCTCATGATACTGAGGTTTGCCCTTATGCTTCTAGGGAGCCCTGGGAATCCTCTTGAGTAGAGTGCTGTGAACTTTTTGGGATGTCTCCTCAAGCCCTGAGAGAATAAAGTGCCCTGGGGACTATGTCTCAAGGGTGTACTGCTTTAGAGCTATAGCTGGGGATGTGGAACCCTGGCTTTTCCAACTGGGAACAGGATCTGTCCTGCCCCACTCTGCTCTGGCTCTTCAGTGGGCTGGGGAGAGCTCTGCCCTGTCACCCACATGGGGAGGGCACCCACAGCCTCCTGTGTCCCATGTGCGACGGCAGGAGTTTGTGGTTGAGCTAATGGAAAGTGCTTCTGCTGGGCTCTGCTCCGTTATCACGTGCCTCTTCTAATTTGGACTTCAGGCACTGCGGTGCCAAGGGTGTTACTCTCCTCCCTCCCCAGGCCCTGGGGCACGACTGAGTGCCTGGGATTGGATCCCCCTGTCCAAAATGGGCTGCCTTCCCTTTTTTAGCTGTTCGTTGAGCTGTGAATTCCTTGTTCCTGGCAGCCTGACAAGCTGGGAACAAGGCTTAGCACGTGGGAGAGCTGGACCCACCAGCCCGCAGTGGGAGGGGTGGGAGTGTGGCAGCCTTAACTCTTCCCAGGCGTACTGGCAGCTGTGGTAGGACATGGGGATGGCAGGTCCCTTGTGGCTTGTGACATGGTCTCCTGTGAAGCAGTGCATTCTTAGTGTGCTCTTGGCCAGATGAGCAGGGCAGGGGAGGAGCCATGGGGACCCTGGGTATTTGAAAGGGGATTTGGCGGACAGAGGCATGTTAGGTGAAATATGACTGTTAGAGACAGCAAGGCTTGGTTGGTTTCTGCAGACCCAAGCCACATCCAGCTTCGTGCTTTGTGGCTGTGGAAACCAGGGTGTTATGTGCTCTGCAACCTGGCAAACACATTCCTCCCTTGTTTCCAGACCTGGCAGACTAGTCCCCGAAGCTAGTGTTGGCCCAGCACAGGGCCCTTTCCCTGGTGCTCAGCTTCTCTGGCAATGCTGTCCTCAGGCATAGAGCTCTGATGCTCCTTGCAGGACTGTGCTGTGTGCTGGCTGTAGCTGACACGTAGGGTCCTTTGGAAGCATTTGCCTTGTGCCTGTCTCCTGCTAGTAGATTTGCAAATAGGTGCTTTCTATTGCCTTTGCTCCAGGAGATTTGTTGAGGCATTCCCCAGGGCCTGCCAAAGCTGCTGTCAGGTCTGGGTCTCCCTAGTGTCCAGGTTTGCCTTTGCTCACCTCTCCCTTGCTGCTTTCAGCGTACAGCTGCCTTTAAGAGCCAGTTCTCAGCTTGTTCTTGGTTGGGTGTTTCCTGCCTTAAGGGAAGTGCTGTGTGTTCCTGACAGGAGGCAGTGTATGCCTTTACGTCTGTCCCTGCAAGGACTGCTTTTACCTGTTGTGTGCCAAAAAGAGGCTATTCTCCTCTTAGATGTTTTGGGGACTCCTGGGGAGGGGAAGGGTTGCTTTTTCCCCTGATGCATTGCAGGGAAGGCTCTCAGGGGATCTGTGTGGCCCTGGGCTTGTATCCAGAGTTTATGCTGAGCACTCTCTAGCTCTCCTCATGCTGCATTATTGGGTACAGTTTCCTCATGTTTGTACAAGCAACTCTTCTCTGCTGCCCTGGCTCTCCTCCATGTGCTGGCAGGAGGCTATTGAGGGTATGATTTGGCAAGGGGATGCAACCTACAGAGCCTGGTTTGGTGTCGTGGGCAGAAGTCTCATGGGCTGGTCTGAGTTTTCACCATCTCTCCTTTTGTAGGATGCACTGAAACCCGCATTCGCTGTCACCAACCTGCCGGGAACAACGTCCATCCAGACAGCCCCCACCACCTCAACCTCCATGCAGGTCAGCAGTGGCCCGTCATTCCCCATCACTAATTACCTGGCACCAGTGTCTGCCAGCATCAGCCCCAATGCCGTCACCAGTGCCAACGGGACAGTGCTGAAGACTACTGGAGCCAGTGCAGTGACGTCTGGGGGCCTCATGCCAATACCCACTGGCTTCACCCTCATGTCAGGTCAGTGCCTTTAGGGGCTGAGGGCTGCATCTGTCTGTCTCGGCACCTGGAGTATGTTGCTGTTCTCTCTGGGGAAGAGGAGGCCTAGTGGCAGAAGGGAAGCAGAGTGGGTTGTTGCTGTAAGGTGAACCTGGCTGAGATTCCTTGTCCAAACCCAGCCAGGCCAGTGGCTGGGGAAGGGTCATGTAGTGACCATTTTCTTAGAGTGCTGCTAGCTGGCCCTGCTGCTGGGAGGTGGTAGGGAGCTGAGCTAGGACCCCAGGACAGCACCAAGAAGCCTGGAGGGAGTGAAAAGAGCTGGTGGTGACAAAGCCTTTCTTTCTCCCTCCTTTTGGCAGGTGCTTCCCTTTCTCCGGGGACCCCTACCATTCCTCTCACTCAGTTACAGCCGCACTCTCTGGCTCTTTCCAGCCAGCAGGGCCAGGTGGTCACGGGTACAGCTGGACAGCTGCAGCAGGCACAACAGACAGTCTTCCGCTTCCCTGCCAGAGCTGGAGGGCAGATCGTGTCGCTGACAGGTCAGCACTCGCTTCTCCTCCGCTTGCTAGAGGTGGGGGGATGGAGGCGTCTGTGCGGGTCCTGGTCCTGGCCACACAGCTGACCACTGACTGAGGTGGGAGCACAGAGGAAGCAGAGCACAGAGTACCCTTGTTGTAGCTTTGGGGGAGAGATGGGAAGACAGGGCAGAGAATGCTTGATGTAGGCAGGAGTGGCATCCTGGGGGATACAGACCAAGGGAAGCAGTGGGTTTTCAGTTTCCTGCTCCAGGGTTTGGTCTGTGGCTAGCAAACACAGAGGAGGCAGGTCTCCAGTGCAGCTGTGCTGAGGGTGAACTGTGGTGCTAGAATTGATGGAAGGATACTGCAGGGGCTCAGGTGCCTAGTGGCTACTTATTGAGTAGCAGCTGCCCTGGCTTTTGTGTTGGGGTCTGCAGTCAGTCACTGAACCACAGTGATTAGGGAGAGACACAGAGCAGAGGAGTGGTGCTGCTGTGCTTCCTTGTGTACATTGTCCTTTGTAGGAATTTCTTCTTGTGCTGAGTCAAGGCTCTCCAGGTGTGGTGCTGTGGCTGGACATGCTCCTGGCTGGAGTTTCAGAACAGGGTTAGGCTCTCCTTTGTGGGGCAACCATCATCTGAGGACCAGCATTGGTATGACAGTATTTCTTGTGTCCTGCCTGTTTATACCCAAGTTGACGAGTCTGATAGCCTGGGTACTTTCTTGGAATGCTTAAGGCTCCCATGGGCCCTGGCAGACAGTATGATCCCACGCAAGGGGTCTGGATTTCCCTTGTGATCTGGAGGAACTAAGAGAATAACTGATGTATGTCTCTCTCGTTTGATGTGTGGGGAGATGCCCCATCTGAGCAAGGTGGACAGTGATTCCTGCTCCCTGACATCCCTTACTCTTCCCTCTGGAGACAGGACCTCAGCCTTAGGGGAGCTTTCTGTGCTAAGCTCTGTTTCTGGAGCTGAATTGCTTTGCAGTGAGTGGTCTGGGCCAGAGGCTGTGTGGCTGTGCCCCTGCACCTCTAGGATTCAATGCCTTGAGGCCATGTGTTCTGTTATGCCTGTGTAGGGCACTGTGCTGTCCTTGAGGTCACAAGCTCTGAGATAGCAGTGGCCTAGAGCCCTGGGGAGGATCAAGCTGATCTCCAGACTGTGAAGGCAGCAGAGCCCAGCTGGTTTGCGCATTTAGGCTCTTGCGGTTCTGCTTGGTGCAGCGAGATGATCCTTGCAGAGCTGACTGAGCACTGGAGAGGCATATGCTGGGCCCTCTCCTCCCAGCATATTCTGTGCTGTGTCTTGGTGGGGCCAGGAATGGTGAGGAGGGCCCCAGATGTTCTTGAACCATGCCTGGAAGTTTGGCAAAAGCTGTTGTGGCCTGTTCTTTACTCTCTGGAGCTCTGTGGGCCAGCTACCTTCTTGGCCCATGTGCCAGGAAAGAACACATTTTGGTTTCTGCCACATGCTGCTTTTGTCTAGCCTTCCCCAGTGCAGTGTCATGCTGTGGAACTGTATGCAGCCAGTGAAGGACTGCAGCGTTTTCACGTGGTCCAGAGTGCCTGTATCCCTGTGGAGCCACAGGCTCATGGGTTCTTCTTTCTCCCCAGGTGGTACCATGGCTCAGCAGGTCCCAGTCCAAGCGATCCAGGTGCACCAGGCACCGCAGCAAACGTCTCCCTCTAGTGACAGCAGCACTGACCTTACCCAGACCTCTTCCAGCGGAACAGGTAACCACCTTCTGTCTGCCTTCCTGACCACTGCTGATAACAACCCACACCAACAGACCTCATGCTTGCTCCCTGCCCAGTTTCCTTCTTCAGACCAACTCTATCCCAGCCTTTCTGACAGTTTCCCAGGTGTCTTGATCCCTGTTGCCAGCTCCTGTGCTATGCCATATCTAGGTAGATGCTGCTGTGCCTAGGGCACCTTCCAAGGGATTTCAGAGCTTCTCCAGATACATCGTTAACTCTTACAGCATGGAGCTGGGAACAGGTTACCCAGTTCTCAGATGGTTTCTTAGTGAGGCAGCATTGCTTCACAAGGCATTGGCTCACATCTGCTTGAGATTTTTACTGTCTATGCAGAGGACATCTCTTTGTTGGCAAATTCTGAGTTCAGGTGCCTGGATGCAGGCTGAATCTAGTTCAACAGCTTTATTAAGGCTTCATCAGGGAACTTGAGATACAAGTTGAATTTAGTCCTGGGATGTTTGACTACTGTGCTTTTCTGCCCCTTCATACTCGTGAAAGGAGAGGTTTGAGCTCTTCTACTTGATCTATGGGACTTTTCCCCATGAGCTTGGGAGACAAGATGGGTATCTTCATGCACCATGCCTCAGCACAGCATGGCTGAGGGGTGCTGAGCAGGCATGTGAGTGTGGCAGACCCCTTTCATGTGGCTCACATGTAGTCTGTCCTGGTGCCAGTGACCCTCCCAGCGACCATCATGACGTCGTCTGTGCCAACCACTGTGGGTGGCCACATGATGTACCCCAGCCCACACGCGGTGATGTATGCGCCCACATCTGGCCTTGCGGACGGTGGACTTGCAGTCCTCAACGCTTTCCCACAGGCGCCCTCAGCGATGCAGGTGTCCCACGGCCAGGTCCAGGATCAGGGTAAGAGAGCTGTCTGGGTCAGTGCTCCCTTAAAGTGCACCCACATCCTGATTTTTCTACTCTTGCATGTATTTATGCTGTATGTTAATTTCCAAGAATTTTCTTCTCAGCAGTCCTAGTGGCTGTACAAAGGCCTGGCAAGGGTGATGCTTGATGTGCACTTCTAGATCTTGCCATTCTCTTGTGCAAAGGATTGCTTGAGCTCTTGCTGGGTAAAAAGGGTGAGGGATTCTGGGATGGGTGGCGTGTGGGGCAGGCAGCAGAGGGAGCTAGGAGACTCTGGAGAGGTTGTGTGGTTGCATGAGGGAACTAAACAGCATGAAGCCATGTGGTCAAGACTTGGATTGAGGACTTGTGCCTGCTTCTCCCAGCATCTGGAAAACTAATGCATGTGGCTTTCTTCTGGAATGCCTCCATGTATGCAGACTGGCAGCTTTATCCTTGTGAAGCTCCATGGAGCTCAGAGAATGGATCCAAGTGGGGAGCACTGTTTAAGGGACAGTGTCATTTGTGCTTCTCTCTGTGGCAGGTGGCGTCCCCCAAGTGTTCCTGACAGCCCCATCAGGCACTGTTCAGATCCCAGTCTCAGCTGTCCAGCTTCACCAGGTAGGCACAGAGTAGTACTTGCAGGTGTTCAGGGGGTACTCTTGCTCTTCTCCTGCCTGCACATCCTTTGTGTACGTGGGCAGACCTGGCTGGGTAGGGTCAGTCCTCAAGGTCTGGGAAAGCTGTCAGTGCTACCCACCTTTGGGTGACGCAGTTTTGTCCTCCGTGGACAGGTGCCCAGGAGGGACAGTGCCCCCCTGGCTGCTGGCATGCATGGTGTCAGGGCATGCTGTCCCCCAGTCGGTCCTCCTCCCTTTTCTCTCTAGATGGCTGTCATCGGGCAGCAGAGCAGCAGTGGCAGCAGCCTGACGGAGCTGCAGGTGGTCAACTTGGACACCTCACACAGCGCCAAGAGTGACTGAGAGGCCTCTGCTGCCAGCCTTTTGTATCTGGCTTGTCATGCCAGTGTTGGGGCTGGTGGCAATTCCTTCTCGTACAGACTGCACCAGTTATTTATTGTTGCCTTTTCACGTTTCCTTCATCCACACATGCACACACACACACGCACTCGCCCACCCCCACGCACACAGGCATGCGCGTGGGGCTGCAGAACCCACCTGGGGTGGAGCGGTGCTGGGGCCATGCAGGGCTTGGGGCATTTGGATGCTGCAATAGCTGTGCTTGTCTCACGCCAGCCAAAGAAATTTGTCTCTCGAGGGGAGGATTGCTCTGCACTGTAAATAAATACTGCGGGCCATTCCCAGCTGAAGGCTCTGGCTCCTTCTGGGTGCTCCGAGTCACCTTGCCCATGAGTGTTTACTCTGCGTGGGGCTCAGCTCAGTTCCAGAGCCATCACGCAGGCGCAGCTCAGAGCAGAGTGGGTTGAGGCTGTGCTGCTGGCCTCAGCAATGTGCCTTTGTGGGGTGACAGGTCCTGGCTGCAGCAACTCACCCTGGGCTCTGGACGGGAGAGAGGGGCCAGCTTGCATGTGCATCTCTAGGTCTGTGCGCCCTCCTTCTGGAGGGCAGGGCACAGCTGTTGGCACGTGGCCCTGTCCTCCTTGTATGCACTACAGTGAGCCCTCTGCCCTTAGTGCCTCCTCACTGGGCTGCCTGGCAGATTTTCAGCCTGATTGGCCTAGCCCCAGTGGCTGCCCTTGCACAGCTGAGGTGGTCTGTAGATGTCCAGGAACACAATGATGCCCTGGAGAGCTCCTCAGGGGCTCTGTGCTCTGCTCAGCCCCACACTCTCAGCCCTCGCACTGCTTGTGGACTCCGTACACCCAGGGGAACGCGGCTGGGTCATTCTTACATCCCCCTGCAGCTCCAGCCGGTGTGTTCTAAATTTCTGTGTCTGATGCAAGGTGGAGAAACAACTCAAATGTCAAAGGGAAGAGCCCATGGGGCATTGAGCTGCTGGGCAGGTGCCAGGCTCTTCCTCTGAGCATCAGGGTGATCTGCAGGCCATCCTGGGCTGTGGAGGAACAGCTGTGATGCCTGTACAGGCTCAGCAAGGCCGGGGGGAGAAGGGCTGGAGCACGCTTGGTCCTGCATGGGAGTTGCTGTGAATGGCTCTGCTACCTAGCCCTGTCCCTGGAGGGAGAGTGAGCAAGTGAGAGAAGCTGCTGAATCCTTAGGAGAAGAAGCAGCTACTGTAACTTTTTTTTTTTTAAGTTAAAGACAAAAGAAGCCTTGGAGAAAAAAAAAAAAAAAAGAAAATTACTTTATTTTTCTAAGTGTTAAACTCAGTATTTATGTAATTCTTTAAGGAATAAAAGTTTGGCTCCTGTAACAGTTTTTAATGGGGTTTGTACCAGGGGGATGGGGAGAGGGGTGGGGTGGGGGGCATGGAGGCAGGAAAGGGGCCTTGCTTTTGAGTTTGTATTGTAACCTTGGACATGTTCCCTCAGCATTAGCGTTTAAGCCACACTCTTCATCCACCAGCATGTGCCAGGGATCAAGCTCAACTGAGTGGGATGCTTGTTTCCCACTTATCTATACGGAGGACTCATAATTCTGGGCTCAATGGGCAGAAAGCGAGTGAAGCAGTGGCTAGTTTCTAGAAGTGGGAAACCCATTCCTCAGGAGCAGGGGATTTGTAGCGTGCATGGGAGCCAGAGCTGAGCTGGGTTTTCTGATGATCACCCTGTTCACTTCTGGTCCAGGGACCTGCAGCTGTTCTGTCACTGCTCTTGGTGTGCAGCAGTGCTGCCTGTGACTGTCTAAGGGATTTAGGCATCCCCACTCTTCCCTGGGTGTGGTGAGTGACCAGCAGTGGCTAATCCCTGTTCTCCCTGCTTGCTGTGCGGGTAGCATCTTCTGAACCCCTAGCTGAAGATCTGGGCTGTAGATCCCCCTCTACAGCATTTCTGCAGTGCACAGATATGGACAGGTTCCCTCCAAGCTCCCTGTACAAAGAATTCCCAGAAGGGTCTTTCAGCCCTTGGTCTGTTAACAGCCTGGGAAGGGCTTGTGGAGAGTTGGTGAGAGTGACATTGCATGCTGCCTCCCCTTAGTATCCTTACTCTAAGAGTGATGCATACACTGCAGCTCAGAGCATATGGGAGTGCTAAGCCATGTCCCTTTGCTAGGTGTATGAAAACTGCTCAGTAATGCTTCCAAAGCAATCTGGGTACCTAGAAGTTCATCCAGGGAGAAGTGTGGGTTTGGGGTTTGCGTTGTCCTTTGCCCCAGCACGTCAGTGTGGCCTGGCTTTGCTCTGCTTTGCTTGTGCTAGCACTATGGAGCAGAGCTGTTGGGCCAGAATGGCAGGAGAGCCCCTGCTGCTACAGGGTGTCTGACTGCATCCCCTCCCTGGCTCCCCAAAGGCAACTGCTGGTTAAACGCTAATGGTGTATTTTATTTAAGTGCAGACTTGTAAGAACACTTGTGTATCAGGGATAAAATGGCATTTATTGTGTGGTGACATTTTTAGTTAATTTTACTGGTTTGAGGGGTGTGTGTGTGTGCGCGTGCGTGTGCGTGTGTGTGTACGCATAAGTGTGTTTGGGATTATTATTTTTTTTCCCTCCAGTTTCCAGGGTTGTGTTTCTGGAAGGATGTGGAAGTAATCACAGTACTATGTACAGAGCTTTCTTTTGTATTAAAAAAAAATTACTCTTTCAATAAATGTTATCATTTTGTGCACAGATTTGGGATCTCGATCATTCTTTGCGGGAGGGGATGACACATACCTTAGGGGCAACGCATGGGGATCAAAGGCAGATCCTGCATCGGTCTGTTTACTGTCAAGGATGAGGGTCTGTCTGAGCCTGATGTGACAAAGAGGGGTTCTTTGCAAAAGTCTCCATCCCTACTGCCTCCTGCACAGGTGAGACCCAACCACCTAGACTTCTACTCCGGGAGTGCCAGACCTAGTGCAGGACTAGAGGGGGCCTTTGGCTGACAGCAAGACTGTGAGGGCTGTCCTTTCTGAAAGCTCTGGAACAGTGTTGGTGGTAAGCAGGGCATGGTGTCAGTCAAGAGAAGTAAAAACCAGGAATGAGGAGGAATGGGGAATTTTGAAAAAAAATTGTTCTAAATCATGGGTGTTAATAGGGAGGAGCAGGGGGACTGTTAAATTCCCTGCAGAAAACTGCTATGAGAAGATACTGCAATATTCAAAATCCAAACCAGAGAGGCATGAAGTCAGGTCAAAGGCAGATGCCTAGAAGCCAGGTCAAGGGCACATTGGGGCTCAGTAAAGTGTGTAAAGCTGTGAATGAAACCAAAAGGAAAGGGGTTCATTACAATCCTCAGGACTGCTGGGGCAACAGTATGCCAGCTAAAAATGCTGCTATCTAGCATCAGATCCTGGAGCAGATACCAGTATGGTGCAAGGAAAGCTTAGCACTGATAAAAGTCTGCAGTGGAGGCACAGCACTTTTCCTCACAGTGCTGTTTGGAGAAAATATGTCAGTGCAGCAGGAGAGAAGGTTGCACAGAAAGTGCTTAGGAGCAAAACACAGCTCAAATGGCTCTTACCCCATTAGGAAGTGAGGTGCTTCACTTTTACAGGTTACACCACAGCTAGCCCCACGTGCAGCATGCCTACACAGGTGTGTCTCGTGGTTCAGCACCACAAACCTCCTATCAGCACAAGCAATCCCATGTCACTTGTGCACAGGGGGCTGTCTGTGACATATGGAGCAAGATACCACAGATGTAATCTTTATTTTTAGGATAAGTGACCTACTAAGCATAGAATCCAGACCATTGGAGCCAAGACATAAGCAAGCCGTGTGAATACCACAGAAAACCTCTCAGTGTCACAAACAAGATGTCTTGATAGGGAATGGGGAAGGAAAATGACATGTTAATTGAGAACATGGAGATTTCAAGAGCATCCATGGGATTCTAGAAAGAGAGCATCAATAGGATCAGAAGAGATTACATGCACTAATGGTGAAAATCAAGAGCTTGGCTTGGAAACATGAACATTTACAGTCCACCACTGGTGCCCCAGCTTTAGAGGATGGTCTCCACAAACTGATGCAGTACTGCACTGCTTTATCCAGCCTACAGTTAACTGCCATTATATTGTTGGGATTAATTGCTGATTGCTATTGTAAAACATGGAAATTGTCTGATCAGTTGCATTAGTTCTGAGGGTAGAAATTAATTTGGGCACATACATGAAGTTGCTCCAGCATCAAATAAGAAAGTAGAGTCTCATCTGTTTAGCTGATTTTAATGTTTGTTTATAATTTAAAACAAATGTTAGCCACAATCCAGGTTTCTATCAGTCTGATGACTGCTGTGAGGCCTACCAAGGAAGGGAAATATGGATAAAGGATAAGAATTTAGATTTTACAGTGTTACACCAAAGGTGGAAAGGAACTGGAAATAGGACAAACTTGTGTGCAACAGGCTTCAACTGTCTCTCTAGCAACACTGAGAACAGGACAGTTTCAGAGCCCCAAACCTGCCGAGAGCCAGCACAGCTGTCGCTGAAGCCGAACAGGGTGGATGCAGGGCTGGAACCACCCCAGGGCCACGGGCCTGATGTTGCTGTAACTTTTGATTAAGGGTTATTATTACATTATTATTGCAATAATAATGTTAGTGCTGACATGACATGCTTTTAGCCTACCTACCACCCATTCTGCTACAGCCCTTGATGAAGACGATTAACCACCAGAGAAATTGTACCAACGCACAGTGCAACACATGTTATCAAAAAGCCTCTTGAGCTCTGGCAGGTGCAGTTTTCAGCTCCCATCTCCATTTCTTCTCATTTCTAATATTAGCCAGGAGAATCAGAAGATACTCTGATCTTCCATGTTTTTCTGTCTCTCACCACCGGCAGGGAGGGACAGCAGCCCTGTGACCCGTGGCTGCGTGGCCACAGACAGGCCCCTGCACTCCAGCTGCAGCTGCAGCTGCAGCTTGCATCCCCTCGCCCCAGAGGGACCCGGGAAGGGGAGGCAGCAGTGCCCTTGTGGCCAGGAAGGGCAGTGGTATCCTGAGGTGCATTAGGAAAAGCATTGCCAGCACGTTGAGAGGTGATCCTGCCCCTCTACTCAGCCCTGGTGAGGATCACCTGGAGAGCTGTGTCCAGTTCTGGCCTCCTCAGGACAAGAGACACGTTGATCCTGGAGTGGGTCCAGCAGAGGGCAACACAGATGATTAGGGGACTGGAGCATCTGCCTTACGAGGACAGGCTGAGGGAGCTGGGCCTGTTCGGCCTTGAGAAGAGACGACTGAGGGGACCTCATCAATGTCTATCAGTATCTGAAGGGAGGATGCCAAAAGGATGAAGGCAGGCTCTGCTCGGTGGTGGCGAGCAATAGGACAACAGGCAACAGAGAGAAACTGATGCACCTGAACATGAGGAAGAACTTCCTTACTGTGCAGTGACCGTGCACTAGAACAGATTTTCCAGAGAGGTTGTGGAGTCTCCAAGAACTGTCTGGACACAATCCTGAGCCAGGTGCTGTAGGATGATCCTGCTTGAACAGGGAGGCTGGACCAGATGACCCGCTGTGGTCCCTTCCAGCCTGACCCGTTCTGAGATTCCGAGGGACGAGAGGCGCGTACCACGCAGCCTCCGTTGCTCCCTGTCCCTCGCCGCCTCCCGTAGTGCGGACGCGGAACCGCGGCGGGTGGTGCTGCTGCTTCCGGTCCCTCCCGGTGCCGCCGGGGCAGCTCCCGCGGCGGAGCCTTCGAGTCTCGGCCGCGCCGCCGCCCCGAGTGCGCGGGGAGAGCCGAGCCGGGGACGAGACCTCTCGACGGGACAGGCGCCTGAGGGGCCTCTTCCTTTTCTCCGTGCCGGGAGTCGGTCGGCCCCCCGCGCACCGAGGCCGGGCTCTGCCGTTGCCCTGCCCGGCCTCGGCTGCGCTCCGGGGGCGCGGCGCAGCGGTGAGGCGAGGGCCCGGACGATGGGGCGCGGCTCGCTGGGTGTCCGGAGCGGCCGAGGCACATCGGTGCGAAGGGCCCTGCCCACGCCTGTGCGGACCCACCGTCCCGGCGCGGTGGGAGGGTGGGGCTGGGCTGGGCTGGGCTGGGCTGGGCTGGGCTGCTGGACGCCGGGCCGTGATGCCTGGTGGACTCGGCATCACAGCTCTGACACAGAGTGCAGCGCCTGTGTCACAGCGGTCTGACAGTTCGGCTGTGGGCACTGTGGCCTCCAGTGCACGTCATTCACAGGTGGTGCAGCAATACTTCAGGTGCCCTAAGCCCAAATTTTCCCCTTCCTAGCTACAAGTCCATTTGGGCCCTTTCTTCTGGGCTCCGCTCGAAAGAGGTTTTTTCATGCTAAATGGCATGATGTGGGAATGGGGTGAAGTTACTAAACTTCACAGAGACTTCCATTTTACTCTGATTTTCATTTTATGTGAACCTTGTAGGATGGGTTTTTTTCTGTGCGTATGCACTGTCCAAGCTCATTTAAGGAAAATGATTATTTGGCTTATTGTGTGGCATCTAAACACTGTTACAAAGTACAGGACAATAACTTGATCTTTTTATTACAGAGACTGCAAGAAGATTCCTATCTGGCTTGCTGCAAATTCCAAGGAAGGCACAACTGAAAGTAGGTATGAATTTCTTGGCAGACTGCTTCTCTCTGCACCTGGAAAACATTTTGAATGTGCCTGTCATAGTCTTTGATGGTTAGTGTCTTCTTAGGTTATACCTGGATTGACTGTTTCTGTTGTATCTTAACTCCTTTTTTGAGAATGACTTGTGTTACCACCAGTGGACAGGATCTTGCTTCGCTGCTTCTCTTACTGGCATGTGTGACAGGAGAGCCTGTTCTTGTGTTTCCCACTGCCACCTACCTGAGCTCCTCTGACAACCTTCCTATCAGACTAATCTGGAATCCTTTGTAGTAGTGAAGTCAATCCAAAGCCAGTCCATGGTGTTTGCAGCTGGCCAGCTGATTGCTGTCCCTCAGCCTTGGACAGCAAACTATTTCCATGCTCCTCTTTGCACAAGTCCAAGCAGAGAAGCACCACACCTTCTTTGTAGTCCTAAGATATGCAGAACAGTCAGGTAACAGAGAGTAGCAATCTTTTGGGTTTGTTGAGTTTGTCCATTAATGAAACATTGTAAAGACAAAAAATTCTGAGAAGAAGCCAAGGAGGAAATACTGAGTGAATTTGACCTGATTTGATGTATAGGAAGTAGATCTAAGAAATTGCTCATTATTTTCTTCAGGGCCTGGTGAAGGTCCCTCTCCACAGTGAGAGTGTCTTTAGCTTTGGGTAAAGTTGCAGTCTAAACAAATAAATGGTAATTAACAAGAGAAAAGATAGAAGTGCAAAAGCAGCAACTTGGGAGGGTCATTTTGCGGACAGTGGCAGAAATGAGAACAGGATCCAAGTCTCCTGTCATTATTTACTGTCTTATAAGAGGGACCATTTTGCCTTGTTTTGGGTTTTTTTTTAGGAGAACCTCTGTCTGTGTGTGCCTGTGATGCTGGGAACAGGTTTTGTATATGAAATGCTGTCTTATTTTCTTGGAAGGTGAATGTGAGCCTTTACAAAATAGGTTTTCCTTCAGAGCTTTATCCTGGGTGTAGGGTCTCAGGATCAAAAGCTGTGCCTCAACCAGTTCTACTGTCAGGCAACTGAGGTGCTCTCTCACATTTTCCCTAGGATGCAGCTCAGAAATAAAGACTTGATTCTGGTTCCCCTCTGTCTCTGCAGGCACATCTGCTGCCATGGTGAATGAGAAGCACAATGGCAACCTGCTCGTGCAGCTGGGACCCAAACTGCAGGCCCA
>NW_021940822.1:1399619-1596825 GCF_001715985.3 Manacus vitellinus
GAGCTGGTGCACGCGATGGGCTGGAACCACAACCACAAGCCAGAGCTGTCACCTCGACAGGAGCTCCGGCCTCGCACCACCCGCTCCATCTTCCAGCAAAAGACTCCAGCCAGCACTGCTGTCCAAATGCCTGTACTCAGTTCAAACCATGGTCCCCACAAAAAGCAGGGCCGTACCTTCTTGACTCTGTCAGACTTCGCAGACAGCAGTGACTATGTGGAGTACTTACAGGCAAACCTGGTGCATGGCATGAGGGTGCGCTTGCTGGAGGACTGTGGTGACGTTAGAGCTGGGGAGGAAGGCGAGTTTCTTCAGAGCACTAACAGCATGCACACAGTACAGGTATGTCATGGGTGGTCATATTCTGGCTGGGGTGGCAGAGGGGAGTGACCAGAGGGACTGATGATTTCTAATGATGTCTTTATGTACAGGAAGTTGAACAATAGATGTATCATAATACGTATCACTGTCTACATCTGTCCTAGCAAAAAACTCACTTTTCAGAGCTGGAGGTGTGGGTTGTGAGGAAAGTTAGTCTGGTTTAGTACAGGTTGTGCTGCTAAGATTTCTTGGTCTCTGAAACAGGTGGCTATATCCTGTGTCCTGGGAGCTGGTTTGATCTTGAGGGTGATTTAGGAACAGGCTAGCTGACACAAATGAGTAGCACAGCAAAAGGTACGTGAAGAATTTAAGCCTTAGTATGTGAATTACAATGTTTATGGCACATTGTTGTTCTCAGTGGGTTGAACACAGCCTACATAGTTGTTGCTTTTAATCTGTATATGTTGGGATCTGTTTCCCTTTAAAAATGCCCTTTAGGTGAGTAGACCTCAGCTGAGAGCTTCTGTTGAAAAGAGCTGCGTATTTGCTAAGTTTGTGCCAGAGGTCAGGAAAAGACTTCAATATTTTAAGAGGGGGAGGAATCATAGAGCAGTTTGGATTGAAAGGAACCTTTAAAGGCCATCTAGTCCAGCCCTCTGCAATAAGCAGGGACATCTTCATCTAGACCAGATTGCTGAGAGCCCCATCCAACTTGACCTCAAACGTTTCCAGGGATGGGGCATGTACATCTTTTCTGAGCAACCTGTTCTGGTGTTTCATGACCCTAATTGTAAAGAACAACTTTATGTCCAATCTAAATCACCCCTCTTTCAGTTTAAAACCATTATACCTTGTCCTATTGCAACAGGCATTACTAAAAAGTCTCTCCTCAACTTTCTTACAAGCCCCCTTTAAGTATTGAAAGGCCACTATAAGGTTTCCCTTGAGCCTTCTCTTCTCCAGGATGAACAACCTCAGCTCTCTCAGTGTTTCTTCATAGGAGAGGTGTTCCATCCCTCTTATTGTTTTCGTGATCCTCCTCTGGACCTGCTCCAACAGGTCCATCCCTTGTACTGAGGAATCCAGAGCTGGATGCAGTGCTCCAGGTGGGTCTCATCAGAGAGTAGAGAGGCAGAGTCACCTCCCTCGACCTGCTGGACATGCTGCATTTGATGCAGCCCAGGGTGTCGTTGGCTTTCTGGGCTGTGAGTGCACATTGCTGGGTCATGTCCAGCTTTTCATCCACCATTCTGCTAAGTCCTTCATAGGGCTACTTTCAATCCCTTCGTCCTCCAGCCTGGATTGGTACTAGGGTTTGTCCCAACCCAGGTGCAGGCCCTTGCACTTGGCCCTGTTGAACCTCATGAGGTTCCTCTGGGCTGACTTCTCGAGTTCATCCGGGTCCCTCTGGATGCCATCCCTTCCCTCAGGCCTGTCAACTGCACTGCTCAGCTTGGTGTTGTCAAAAAACTTTCTGACAGTGCAATTGATCCCACTGTCATTGATGAAGATATTGAACAGTATTGGTCCCAATACAGACCACTGAGGGACACCACTTGTTATTGATCTCCATCTGGTCATGGAGCTGTTGACTTGTGGATATGACCATTCAACGAATTCTTCATCATGTATTGAATCCATATCTCTTCAATTTAAAGAAAAGAATGTTGTGGGATCCATGTCAGAGGCCTTACACAAGTCCAGAGAGGTGACAGTGGTAGCTCTTCCCTTGTCTACTGATGGAGTCACTCCCTCACAGACAGCCACCAGGTTGGCCAGGCAAAACTTGTCCTTGGTAAAGCCTTGCTCATTGTCTTGAATCACCTCCCTATCTTCCATGTGCCTTAGTGAAAGATTTTTCTAGTTTTGGACTGTGAATAGGTGATGTTTCATTTTGGACCCCCTCAAGTGAATAACTGCTTTGCATCTTACTTTTCAGTGGTTTATAAATCTCTTTTCTATTATAATCCAGTCCATAAAGATAAATTGCAAAGGTAATGTATTTCCTACTGATTCTCTCTTTGTCCTTATGCTTCTTGATTTCTGTGTTTTCCTAAAATTGTGGTTTCTATTTCTTATAAGCATTTTCTTGCTTTTACTCTTAATGTAACTGGGCACATGGAAAGAGCACCAAGCTCCTTTCACATTTTTCTCCTGTTGCCTATGACATAAATTTCAAAGGGTTTTTAATTCAGTGTTGAGCTGAAGTGTACTGTTAACTTGATTTCCCTTTGTCCTGTCGGTCCCTTGGGTTCCCTCTCCTGTCTATTTTTCTGTTTAATTAGGTTGAATGAATTTGCAGTTGCTCCATCCAGACTTATTTTCAGTACGTTATCTGTAAGGCTCACACTATTAACAAAACCAGATCTGAATGGCAACTGGGACCAGTCCATCATGAGTCTGTCTCTTACCTCCTCCCATCTTTCCTTTGTTTCTTTGTTTTCTATTGCTTTCTTTGCTTTCCAAAGAAAGAGTATCACTGTTGTCTGGTCCTGCAACCATATCTTGCCATGACTCCTTTGAGATCAAATTTGGTACATAACTAGTTTAGGTCAGGGAATCATTGAAGACTATTTGGTGTTGTGTGTAGTTTAACTCAACTTCTTTCCATATAGTACTTTCCTAAAGTCTTTCAGCATCTTATCTCTTTAGCTTTCCAGCACAATGGGCTTGTAGTAGCACTGGTGTAACTCCAAAAGAGCTCAGTGGAACAGACAAACCATATGTTTTTCTGCTGGTTTTTAAAGCTACTCACATGTTATACTTGCTGTTGCTGAGTTCTCCTTCTGCTCAGAAGGGTAAATGTAAAAGTATGGTGTGGGAAGCCATAAAAAAATCCTTCTGATTTTTGAAGGGCAACTTAAACAAAGCAGAGGAAACAAGTGCTGCATTTCAGACATGCTTGTCAAGAACCCAACACCTGTTTGAGATGAGAGGGTTGGTGAATGACCAAGGTATAAAAGTGCCTTGAGACACTTTATATACAGCTCATCTGCCTCAAGGTGATGTTGGTTATGTTCTTCCTTTATATGCTTTTCCCGAGGCACCTGCTGCTTGGCACTTTTAGACCAGGCATGATTAACTGGAGGCACTCATGTCACTGCTGCTGTGTTAAATGAGATCTGTAGTGTGTAGGTTGCAGGCAAAATTGGTGTTTTTTTAAAAATAAAGATCTAGGTGTAACCAGGGCAACAAGCTAGTAAAGATGGTATGCCTCAAAACTAGACAATGTGTGTGCTGAAATCTGTATGTGAATTGTGTAGTCTTCTACTTGAACAGTGCTTGCTGTCTCCATGCACTGGGGAGCACAAATGTAGCATGAGGATTGAATGAGTGAAGATATCTGATTACTTAGATCTGTTTCACCCACAGGTTTTATGGCGGTCAACAGGTCGAATCTACTGGATGCGTTGGCAAATATTGGAGATTATTGGCTTTGGAGACTGGTGGGAAGATCCTGCTGCTCAGGAAAAGGAACATAGTCCAATAAAGAGCTTTAATCTAGACACAGGTGAGATTATGTGCTGCGTGTGTGTATCATCTCTTTCTTTCTGCTGTGGGATGTTTTTGAGTGGTGATCTTTATACGGCCAAGCACATAGCAAGTAGCAGGTTGAGTTTAGAAAGCAAGATTAGTTTGTATGACCATGTAGAGCTAGTTAAGTCATTACACAGCTTGTGGTTGCATGGAGTATTTTTGAACTCTAGACTTCTGTCAAGATATAATAAAAGTAATGGTATAAAAAGCATAAAATTTAATTTAAACTACAACTGTCAAAACTGTGTGTTTGAATTAATTGAACAAATTGCCAAAACACAAATGTAGAATTTCTCTGAGGTGAAGCTGCTTTAGGGACACTCAGATCCCCTTAAATAAGTGATGAGGATTTTTAAAAGCATTAACATAGCAACAATTTGTTTAATTTCATACCGTTAAGCTTTGGACAAGGTGAGTATTAAAACACTGTTTTCATAAGACATCTGCAGCATCTACTAGAATCCTTTACCATTGCCCTTGTACTGGGAGAAGATAAAAGGGGAATCCAGACTTAAGATACCCCTTTCTTGTTCAGGTCTGACATGACCCTGGCCAGGGAAACCCGTTAAAGTAACTCTTTTATCATAGCTCTGATCTTCTTGGACATCTTTTGTGTAGAGTGGTTTGGATTTAACTGTTGCAAGAGAGAGAATGTAGATGAGATCAGCAGCTAATTACTTGCTTTCAAAATATTCTTATTGCCAGTTGAAAAGATGGCTTCTTTAATGGCTTCTAGCTCTTGTAAATAGAGACTTAACTTCATGTCAGTTCAAAGTGTTAAAACGAACTTGGTTAGACTAAGCCTTTCTCTCAGTCTTTCTGATTTTGGGAGAAGCATGAGCTCTGTTTCACTTCTGTGTATACCTCTTCCCAGTCATCATATCCCACAGAGAAATTGAATTGAAATGTGGGGTGTGCAGCAGAGGATGGGGGAATTGGCAGAACTGACAGTGCCCTTCCTTGCTCTGCCCTCCTGCAGTTGCACAGCCATTTTTGTGCAAGCCCTTGGGAGGTCTGTACTCCCTGCCTTACCTGGGGCAGCCGCCGACCAAGGCTGCAGAGGCCCTGAGCCGTGCCGAGTGGTGGGAGCTGCTCTTCTTTGTGAAGAAGCTGGAAGCACAGGAGCAGAAAGAGATCACCTTTCTCATCCAGCATGACCAGGGAGAGCAGGTATGGGCCAGTGCCTGCAGTGGGGAAACGGGAGGGAGAGAGCGAGGGAGAACATTAGGGAAAGGACCAGGACCAGTGGAGATGGCAAACATGAGCTATGCAGGGACAGACTGAATGGGGCAGAAATGGGACAGAAATGGGAGGGTGAGCGGGGATGGCAAAACCATGGGGAGCTTGTCCCAGCAAAGCTATGAGGGGAGATGAGAGGAAATGCAGTCTCCCATGACTGGAAGAGTGACTGTCCAGTGAGGTTTGGGTAGGTGAGGCAAGGCCATGGGGTCATTCTACCAGTTGCAGTTGGGTGGTGAGTGCAGGTGGGAGGTCTGGGCTGGTGGCAGTTGGGTTGGGGACAGCCAGGGTGGCACTGGGAAGTGGCCCCAGGGACCTCCAACGGTGCAGCCTTTCCATCAGTTCTGCCACTGGCTGTCACAAGGGGCATGAGGGCTGTGGCGAGTCCAAGATTAACTTGGCCCCATTGGTCTGGCTGTTGGAGGTGGATGAAGAAGCCTTGATCCAGCTGTCGGTACCTGCGGAGCTGGCCCAGAAGGTGCTGCAGGTCTTGGAGAAGCGGTGCCAGGGCAGCACTCTGCGTGACCTGCGTGGCTGCCGCGTCTATGCCAGATACTTCCTCAGTAGGGGAGCTGAGCAGGATGGTGGGGGGAGCACCGCAGTGTCCTCAGAGGGCAGTGGCTGCAGGAGCATTGGCCGTGAAGCCATGATGGCCAAGGCAGCAAAGGAAGACCTTTCTGCAGCCGCAGTGCCGCCCCAAGCCCCCAGTGTGGCAGTGAAGTCCGATTCCCAGCTGTTCAGCGAGCTCCTTAGGAGTGAAGGGCTGTGCTTCCCAGAGGTGACGGAGGAGCAGATCAAAGGTAATGTCCTGCTATGTGCTGGGGTGCACACGCAGTGCTGGAAGTGGCACCGTTGCCTCAAGAAAGGAAGGTTCTGGGCAGGGCATGGGGGGCCAGGCAGCTGGTGGGGTGCCTGTGGGTGCTGGTTTTGTGAGTGCATGGCACCCTGGGAGCTGCTGGGGGTGTTACTGCTGCCTGATGCCTCCCTCCCTCTGGCCAGTGTTGGGCAGCTCCAAAGGGGTGAGCGAGAGCGGCTCGTTGGCCGAGATTGCAGCCATGGTGGACGTGATCGAGAGCAGCAGCTCAGCGGTGGGGCTGCGCTTAGCTGGGCTCAAGCAAATCTTGAAGATCCTGGAGGAGGAGCCCAAGTCCGAGCAGCAAGTTGGCACAGCCCAGGGCAGGCTGGGGACCGGGAGTGCTGGGTGAGCCGTGGGGTGCTGCACACCCCTCCTGCTGCCTGGGGAGGGCTGTGTCGGCACGGTGGGGGACAGTACTGGAGCTGGGAGTACCGGAGGTGGCAGTGGGAGTGTGCAGACTGGTATGTCCCTGCATGCTTGGCAAGAGGAAAGTGGATTTTGTGTCCCTTTGTCTCAGGCAGGCTCATTCCTTGGGCTGACCCAGCTGAGGCAGAGCCGTGTGGGCAGAGAGGAGGTGGCTGGCAGGGCCCAAGGTGCTGGTGTGCCAGTGGCAGTGCCAGGAGGCTCCTCCTGAGGTATCCTTTCCTGAGCAGGGAGAAGCTGGTGCAAGTGGCAGTGGAGCTGCTGAGCACTGAGGTGGCAGAGAAGGCGCTGGTGGCGGTGACGCTGCGGCTGCTGGCCGTGCTGATGGCACAGCACGACTGGCGTGTGCCGTTTGCCACGGAGGGTGGCGTGCGGGCCGTGCTGGCCTGCATGCAGCAGCACAGCTCCTCCGCCCTGGTGCAGCAGGCTGGCCTGGCGGTGAGTGGCAGAGGGGATGCTGTATGTGGGCAGGCAGTGTGCAGGCTCACCCAGGTGTGGTGGAGATATCCACTGCCCTCTGGACCGCTGCTGACTTCGCAGGCCCTGAAGGTGCTGGTGGGAGCTGCAGATGGTGAGCCAGGAGGTGGGAAGTCCTTGTCCTGGAACCATGCTGACGTGCAGATGATGCGGGAGATCTTTGCCAGCATCGGCTCTGCCTCCAGCGAGGGCTCTGCCAGTCTGCTGAGTACTATCCCTGCTGCCCTGAGCACCATGCAGAGGGTCCCAGGGTAGGAGCAGAGTGCAGACAGCAGCTGGGGCTGGGGGGACCCTCCACAGTGGGGAGGAATGAGCACGGCAGGCAGGCGGCTTGTGGGTTCAGGGGAGGCTCTGTGCCTGGGGGAGGAGAGCGCCTGCATGGCTTCGTCCCTGCAGGGGCTCCTCAGGAGTGCAGAACGGCTTGCTGGTGGTGAACATGCTGATGGATGGGCACCGGGGCCTTGCTGAGCAGCTGGCGAGTTGCGACCTCCCGGCGGTGCTGCAGAGCTGCTGGAGGGATGGGCAGAGCAGCGGCTGCCCTCATGCGGTGCTGGCCCTCCGCGCCATCAACCGCCTCGCAGAGCACGGGTTGCCCCTGGGCCTGGAGGCAGCAGGTACCGCGCTGCCCATCCTCCCCATGCCACGGCTCCACGGGTGCCACAGGCAGGGATGCCTCACCTGCCAGGGCAGAGCACCCCGAGATGCTGCTGGCTCTCAAGCTGGTGCCTGAGCTGGGCCCATGTCCTTGTCATGGCAGGCAGAGAAGCCCCACTGGACCTGAAGGGTGTGCGGATGCTTCTGGGCAGCCTGGAGGATGGTGCTTTGTCCAAGGAGGTGGTGGTGGCCCTGGAACGGCAGCTCTGCGGTGAAGGCCCTGTCCCCTCTGGGCAGGTGGCCCAGCTGCTGCAGGACCACAGCTGCTTCAGGCTGCTGCTGCGCAGCTTGGAGCTGCTGGGGGTGGAGAAGGCTGTGAGCCTGAGCATCCTCAGGTGGGTGCAGGGGGATTTGGTGGGGGTCTGGGGCCCCCTCAGCAGGCGTGTGAGTGCTGATGGTGATGTTGGGGAGACACGGCACATGTTTGCGGGTCCTGGTGGGGGTGTTCTTCACCAGGGGCAGGGGCAGGAGCACCCCAACACATAAGCAGGTGCTGATTGGGTTGTGCTGGGTACAGGGCCATGTGGGGACACAGCAGGATGTGTCTGGGTGCTGGTGGGGACATGCAGGGGCAGCACAGAACGAGCCTGGCTGCTGATGGGGTGTCCGAGGTACAAGGGGAGCCTTGGTTACCAGTCCCTGAGAGGTGCCTTCCAAGTGGGGCAGGGAAGCAGAGCTGCCTCTGGCACTGCTGTCCATGCGCCCTCTGTCGCTCAGGATCCTGAACAAGTTCCTGGACAGTTATCAGGAGGATGTGCTGCCCTGGCACGAGTGTGTGGAGCCCTGTGTGTCCTCCCTGAGCACCCACAGCAGCAGCTGGGAGGTGAGGGGGCCCTGGGACTCCGGGCAGGCAAGGGCAGCTGTGCTGGCTGTGCCGTGCATTGGCCAGGCCCAGCATTGGTGAAGCAGGTCCCAGCCTGGCCTTGTTGTGTCTAATGTGCTGGGAGAGGTGGGGAGCAGCTGTCCTGGCCGTGTCCTGATGGCCACATGCCTGGCCAGACTCTGGTGGGCACTGGTGCAGTCGGGGTGGGGGGGATGGAGCTGCAGCACCTGCATCTGGGGGGGCCAGGGGAGTTCCTGGCACCACCCCTGCTGCTCAGGGCTGTGGCTCAGCAGGTGCTGCAGGAGGTCGTTGGCTTCCTGCACCGCCTGGCCACTGCCAGCAAGGACTGTGTGGTGGTGATGTGCCACGTGGGCACCCACGAGGCTCTGTCCAAAGCCCTGGAAAAGCACAGTGTGGTTTCGTCGCTGGCGCCAGCCCTGCTCAACCTGGTGATGGACTGTGAGAAGTACACCAGCCTCTACAGGAAGCTGACAACCAGAATCTTGGCTGGCTGCATCCAGGTGGGCCTGGGGAGGCCCAGCTATGCTGGGACTCTGAGTCTTAGGGCACTGAGGGACAGCCTTCTGCTCTCTGCCAGCCGCAGCTCTGCGGTGGGGGAGGGGAGAGGACCCAGGCCCCCCAGTAAGCGCCTCACTCCATCCTGTAGCTGGTCCTGGGGCAGATTGAGGAGCACCGCCGGAGTCACCAGCCCATCACCATACCCTTCTTTGATGTCTTCCTGCAAAACCTGTGCCAAGGTGAGTGCTGGGAGTGGGAACTGACCCCTGTGCTGGCTTGGTGGCTGAAGGCTCTGTGTGCTCTCCCCACAGTGTCCAGCCTGGAGGTGAAGGAAGACAAGTGTTGGGAGAAGGTGCAGGTCTCCTCCAACCCGCACCAGGCCAGCAAGCTCACAGACAGGAACCCCAAGACATACTGGGAGTCAAATGGCAGCACTGGCTCCCACTTCATCACTGTGCACATGCAGTGTGGTGTGGTGATCAGGTGGGGTTGGGCCAGGAAGGCTGAGAGGGCTGTGTATGGAAGAGAGGGCTCTGGGGATCTGTGCAAGCCCTGCCACGGTGGCCCCTGTCCTGAGGGTAGCGGGACATGGACAGCAGTACGTGGGACTGTCGGGGGTCAGGGCAGGGGGGTGGGAACAGCTGGGCAGCCCTGTGTTTGCTGTGCTGCAGGGAGATGAGCATGCTGGTGGCCAGTGAGGACTCCAGCTATATGCCATCCCGCGTCGTGGTGCTGGGTGGGGACAGCCCTGCCACCATCAGAACGGAGCTCAACACAGTGAGTCCCCATGGGAGTGGCAGGCTGGTCCTTACTGTGCCCTGTGGAGGTCTGGCCCTGGTGTGAGGCCCTGCATGGTGCTCACTGGGAGGTGGGGATGTGTAGGAGCCTCCTCTGGCCTGTAGGCTCCAGTGGGTGCTGGGGAGGTGGGCACAGGCAGTCTTGCAGCCAGTCTGCAGCAGGCTGGTGTGCTGTAGCTGTGAGCCAGGAGTGGGGCCCTGGTGGGGGAAGCCCCGATGCTGTGCTGGGGCTGCTGGGATACAGAGGAGATGCATGGCGAGTACAGAGGCTGTGACTAAAATGAGGGGTTGGCCGTGGGAGGGTGTGGCATGCTGAGGGCTCACTGCCTGCAGGTTACCATCCTGCCTTCAGACAGCAGAGTGATCCTGCTGGAGAACATGACCCGCTTCTGGCCCATCATCCAGATCCGGGTGAAGCGGTGCCAGCAGGTAGGGGAACAGGGGCCAGACCAGCCAGCTGGCAGTGTGGGGTGTCAGGGCTGTGCCTGAGGAACTGAGGGTCATGCTCTCCTGTAGGGTGGCATTGACACACGTGTGCGTGGCATCGAGGTGCTGGGTCCCAAGCCCACTTTCTGGCCCGTCTTCAAGGAGCAGCTGTGCCGGCGGACATTTCTCTCCTGCACTGCCCAGGCTCACGCCTGGGGCCAGGAGATCTGCCGGGACCGGGGGCAACTGCTGCAACTCTTTGGGAGGTGAGTTGTCTCCTGGCTGTGCTATCACAGGTGTCCCAGGGTCCCAGGGGGTGTTGCTGGCAGCTTGCGAGGGGACTGCGGGGCTAGGAAGGGAGCAGCTGGCTGTCCTGCCTGGACAGGGAGGGGCCCTCACTCCTTCCTGGCCACCAGTGCTCCCAGAGGGCCACGGCCACCTGAGGTTTCCCAGGTTTAAGCTGGGTGTGTGGACTCGGTTAACCCACCAGAGAGGGGTGCTGGTTCCCCACAGGAGCTGGCACATGCTGACATGGCAGAAGTCGGCCAGGCGCAGCAGGATCTCATGGCCACAGGCACTGCAGAGCCCCTCAGCTTGGCCCAAGGGCCATTGCGAGCAGGTTCCAGGGCAGCAAGGGGCCCTGGCTGGTGGGTGTGAGTGGGGCCATGAGCCGTCATGCCTGGCAAGGGGCAGAGCAGGGAGCAACCACGGCACTCTGCTTTCCCACGGGAATTCTCCCAGCCATTGGCACCATGTGCTGCCTGGTTGCTGTTGCAGACTGAACCGGGCGCTGCAGCACGAGCAGGGCTTTGCTGACCGCTTCCTTCCTGATGACGAGGCAGCCCGGGCATTGGGCAGGACGTGCTGGGAGGCCCTGGTGAACCCCTTGGTGCAGAGCATCACTGGACCAGGTACCCTGCGCTCTCTGGGGCCCATCCGTGCTGTGCCCCAGGCAGAGGCAGCTGGCTCTGAGTCTGGTTGGCCTTGCAGACCCTGATGGCATCAGTCCCCTGGCCTGGCTGCTGAGGGAGTACCTGGAGAGTGTGGAGCCGCCCCGCCGTGCCAGGGGACACAGGACTGCCTTTGGATCCTGTGTGCGGCGCCTGACCCAGCTCCTGGTGCACGTGGACCCTGGTGGCCCAGAGCCGGAGGAGACAAGAGCAGCTGGTGAGCAAGGCACTGCCCTCCCGTGGGGCTGGGCTGATGGTGGTCCAGGATGTCAGGCTGTGGCCGTGGGGCTCGTCTTGGGAGGGCTCTGTGGCACAGGAGGCTCCTGAGCCAGGAAAGGCTTGTGGTCATGGCCCAGCAGTGGCCATGCCTGCCCAGTGTCCCCTCTGACCTGCTGTGGTCGATCAGTGTGTTGGGCCTGTCCACAGAGCCACACTAACCCCAGGGTCGACCCTTGGCAGGTGAGAAGACGGGGAAGAACAAGGAGGTGCCGGCCAGGGCTGCAAAGGCAGTGGTGAAGTCGAGTGGCCTGTGGGGAATCTCTCAGTGCTGGCGTGGCGTGGTGCAGCAGCAGGTAGAGCTTGGTGGGGTGGCCGGGAGGGGCATGTGGGACCCACACTGGGTGGGTGGAGCAGAGAGTGAGGCCTGGCAGTGCCCTGGGAGCATGGGGAGGGCACAGGGCTGTACCAGGCCTCCACAGAGCCCAGAGCAATGTGGGAACAGCTCCGCTGCACTTGCCACCCTGGCATGGCTCAGGTGTCAGCCAGGCCCTACACCCAGGCTGATGCTGCCAGACCAAGAGCAAGGTACAGTGTCAGACCCCTGATTTCCTACTGGGCTGCTGCTGTGCCTCTGTCATTCCCTCACAGATCCTGCCCAGCCCTCTCCACAAGCTCTTGGCAGCCTGCAGCAGCAACAGGGCCCCGAGTTGGCCCCTGGCTGGGACCCAAGGAGTCAGTGTTGGCAGAGCAAGGCTGGAGCTGCAAACATTCCCACAGGCACATCCCGCTGTGGGGCTCACCCCTCTCGCTCTGTGTCCCACAGGTACAGCAGTTCCTGGAGGCAGCAGGGCAGGTGCCAGACCTTGCAGAGCAATACTGCGGGCTGTACCAGCGCCTGCGCAGTGCCACAGAGGAGCTCTTTGGGCAGCAGGCCGCCTTCATGCTGGCCCTGGGCCAGGGCTTTGCAGGGGCTTTGCTGCAGCTCTCCTTCCTGACTGCCCTGCATGTGAGTCGAGGGAGTGCGGCACCGGCACCGGTGGCCCCAGGCGGGCGCAGGCTGGGGAGCTGCCCTGGCCCATGGCCTTGGGGCGAGCTCTGGGTGGGTGGTGTGCTCGTCCCCACCGAGCCACAGAGCCCTGTCCTGCGGCAGCCCGGTCCCCAGCTGCGGGTGTGTGGCGCTCATCATGGTGTGGGCCTGGCCCCAGCACACGTGTGCCTTGGGCTGGTGCTTGGGCACCCTCGGCTCCCACCTGAGAGTGCCAGAGCTTCCCAGCTGCTCCCCCAGGGGACATTCCCCCAGGCCTGCGCTGTGGCCACCCTGTGAGTCCCCTCCACAGCTAGCCCTGTTCCTCACAGGTGAGTGAGCAGTTTGCCCGCTACCTCGATGTGCAGATCCAGGAGCTCCGCAGGGCAGCACAGGGCAGCACAGGGCCGCTGGAGCGGCTGCAGCAGTTCTTGGAGCCCTTTGTCGTCTTCAGTGGCCTGGAGCTCGCCCACAGCTTCGAGCACTTCTACAGGTGAGGGTGCTGTGTCTCTGTGGAACCAGGGGCCTGGTGCAGGGTGGCGTGGCGTGGTGGGGGAGCCTGGCCCAGTGTGGCAGTTGTGCTCCCGCTTTGCTTTTCCTGGCTCTGGTGTGTGGAGGACCCGTGGGTGCTGCCAGTCTGCAGAGGCACATTCCCTGCACACACATTTCCAGAATGTGTGTGCTGCCAGGCCTGTGTGGCATGGGGTGAGGCCGGGGCTGTGTCTGTCTCCTGGCGGGTGGCTGATGACCACAGGGCCGGGGCCCACCCCTGACCTAATGCTGGCGGCTGTGGCAGGCACTACCTGGGGGACCGGCTCCTGACGCAAGGGCCGTCTTGGCTGGAAGGAGGCATCGTGGAGCAGATCGGGCTGTGCTTCCCCAGCCGCTTTCCCCAAGATATGCTGAGCAACTTGGCTGAGTCAGAGGAGCTCCAGCGGCAGTTCTGCCTCTTCCAGCTGCAGGAGCAGGATAAGCGGCTGCTGGAGCTGGACACGGGCCTGGATGAGGTGAGAGGGTGGGGTGGGGAGGTTGGAGACCACCGGCATTCCTCATGGGGATCCTGGAGCCTGAGCTGAGCCACCCTCATGTCCCCATGCCCAGGTGCTGGAGACAGCCTCGGTGGCAGATGTGCCAGAGGTGAAGGTGCTGGCCCTGTCCCCGCGCTGCTGGCCTGTTTCCCCACTCTGTTACATGGATAACCCTGGGAGGTTTTTCTCGGCAACGCTGAGCTCCCCCCTGGATGAGTTTGCTGACTTCTGCCAGCAGAGTGAGTGCTGTGGCAGTGGGTGTGCGTGTGGGTCTTGCTGGGGCCCAGACCCTCCCCAGCAGGTCAGCCAGAAGTGGTGGCGTGCTGGCGTGGGCTGGGAGTGCTGGTCAGGGCTGGTCCCTGGCCCTTGTGCTGACACTGTCCCTGGCAGGCCAGAGCCAGCTGGGCTGGGAGTGCACGAAGCCCCAGCGATTGCAGTGGACGTGGCTGGGCCACGCTGAGCTGCAGTTTGGAGACTGTGTCCTCCACGTGTCCACGCTACAGATGTACATCCTGCTGTGCTTCAACAGTGCTGAGGTAGGAGCTGGGGCCACAGAGGGGGGAGGGAGGCAGTGACTGCCAGAGCCTGGCAGGGCTGTGTCCTCCCTTCCCTTCCAGTGGGGTCTCCAGCAGCATTTGGGGCACAGGACACCCTTGGTGTAGGTCTTGGCCAGCCATTCACCTCCCATGCCCTGCTGCAGGAGGTGACTGTGGAGGCCCTGCTGCAGGCTACAGGGCTCCCTGCTGACCTGGTGCACCACGCGCTGACACCGCTGACCCACGGCCAGGGCGTCCTGGTGCAGAGCTGCACACTGGGAGGTGAATGTGGGGCTGGGGCACCCCTGGGGAGGTGCTGCTCTGAGCCCTGAGTAGGTGCTGGGCTTTGGGGTGCACAAACTTGTACGGCAAGTGAGTAGGCTGGGGTGGGTCTGTCTGGTGTTTCTGGGGGTGCGAGTCTGTGTGCCAGGTTGGGGCCATTAGGCCAGGTGTAGGGTTGGGAGTGGTGTGTGGGGCTGGGGCTTGGGGCCATGCTTGGGGTGCGAGTCAGTGTGGATGGTTGTGTCTTGGGTCTGTGTGTGGGTTGGGGACAGGGATGGGGTTGTGTGCGTGGCTGTTGCTTGGGGCCACGTGTGGGGGACAGGGCTGTGGCAGCCAACTGTGGGGGCAGCAGGAGGAGGCCCAGGTTGGGTCCAGCAGCCACACGTGTGTCCTGGGGCTCCTTCAAGGCCCTGCTGGAGGCTTGGCTGACCCTGGGTTGGGTGCTGGCTCCAGGTGCACTGCGGCTGAACCAGGTAGCCCTGGCCCAGGCCTCTGGCCACCACCTGAGGCTGCTGCCTCAGCAGAGATACCTGCGGACAGAGAGGGCTGAGGTGAGCGCCCTGGAGAGGAAGAGGAATGTCCTCTGTTGCCTCATCACCCGCATCCTCAAGGTGGAGAAGCAGCTCCACGTCGACAACCTGGTGTTCAGGGTACGAAGGTCCTGGGGGGCAGAGAGGGGCTGCATGAGTGCTGTGGCACACTGCATTGTGGGGCTCCCTTGCTGCCATAGGTGATTGATGCCTGTCAGAAGGGTGAACTGGGGCCAGGTGTGCAGTTTCTGAGCTTCTGCTGCCACAGCGTGGATGTGCTGTCCTGTGTCCTGCACCTGTTGAACCAGGGCTATCTCCGGCGCCAGGAGGGGAGGCCTCATGTCTTGGAATACATCTCTGCTGAACCTACGACACCTCTTGGGGGCCAGGCACAGATGACTTTCCAGTGCAGGCCACCACAGGCATCTCCAGATGAGGACAGCATAGACAGCCTGCATTGGTAGGGAGGCATGTCACCAGGTGTGGAGGGGTGTGCATCTCCACCCTGTATGAACATGACACATTTTTCCATGTCAGGTTGAATCCTGGCATAAACAGGGCAGAAGAATATCTTATGGCAATGCTGCAGGTGCCAATGGGGCACACGCTTAGTCCAGAGGAGGCAAAGCTGCTCATGAACCAGACAGTACAGCAGGTCCAGGACACTCTGAGCATATCGGATGACGTTGCTCGGCACCTCCTCATGCACTGTAAGTGGAACGTGGATTTCCTGATCCAGTGCTATGTGGAGAACCGTGATGCTCTGCTCATCTCCTCGGGGCTGCAAGTGCAGGATGTCCAGCCTCCTCCGAGCCCTGGAACCCACTGCCCAGTCTGTGTGAACCGGCTGTGTCCCACTGAGAAGCCACCAACCCTCTGCTGCATGCACTACTGCTGCAAGGTGAAGGTCCTGGGGTCTTTGATTCCTGTGACTTGCTGGGGAATTGCTGCTGCCTACTTGGAGCAGCTGTTCTTTGTCTGAAGATGTTATCAGAGATTTTCAGAGCTGATACATTCTCTTTTCTCAGCTCCCTTTTTTGTTGTGATTCTTCAGCTCCTGATTTGTCCGTTCCCACTTTTGTGCTTTTGAGTACTTACCCATGGGTTTGTTACTTACCCAGGGGTTTTGTGCACCCTCTGCTGGGTGGGGAAGGCTTCCAGGATCACACGACCCTGTTTAGGTCTCATCTCCTCTTTTCTGCCTTCACAGCCCTGTTGGAGGGAATATCTCACGACTCGCATTGAACAGAACATAGTTGACAACTGCACCTGTCCCATATCTGAGTGCTGTGCACAGCCAACCACAGCCTTCATTTACTCCATTGTGTCCTCTGAGGAGATCATAGCGAAGGTGAAGTAGGAGAGGTGGTTGCTTTGTGTCTAAGCTCTGTTTCATTTTGGTCAGCACTATCAAATAATCTTGCTGCTGCTTTTCCCCTTCCTGTTACTAACTCTGGCACTGTGATAATTGAGGCCAACCAGATTTCTGCCCAGTGGTGTCTGTT
Organism: Manacus vitellinus; assembly: GCF_001715985.3. Classification (NCBI taxonomy): domain Eukaryota; kingdom Metazoa; phylum Chordata; class Aves; order Passeriformes; family Pipridae; genus Manacus; species Manacus vitellinus. The sequence continues at coordinate 1,415,766 of NW_021940822.1, forward strand.
ATCTCTGATTATGACCAATACCAGCTATTCAAGAAAGCATAATATCAACAAAAGAGCACAGTGGTATTTCCTCTAAATATGTCTCCTGCAAATAATGTTTCAGGTGCATCATTAGTTCAGGCCCAGGTGAAAGCTGTGGTAGCAGCTCATGACAAGTATCCTCTACTGGTGTGCTGGAAGCAATTGTAAAATCTAGGACAAAGGAAAACGTGAGCAATTTCATTCTATTGCTGCATTGATGACCTCTGCGTTGTTTCTCTTCCATCAGTCTCTGGCTTTGAGCACCTCAGGTTTTTGTGAAGATGGCAGAAATTACCACATCAGACTTAATCTTCACTAAGTGTGTGTGGGTCTACAGACATTTCTAAACCAGGCTTCCTGGTTACCTTAGTCCTTGGTCAGCAGGGGACAGCAGCAGCTGCTTGTTCTGAGGCAGAAGCTACTTTTTCTCTCTATTCTTTCAGTTTTTAGTTATTAGAGCTGAATGCCTTCCCCATCTAATGGCAGAGCTGTAGCTGTCACATGACAGACTATTTCTGTTAACTGCTGGACAGAACAGTCTCGTCTGTTTTCCACTGTTCTGTTGTTTGACAGGTCTCCACTTCCTTTGCTTCTCCAAAAATATTCTCTTCTTCCAACTTCTTACTGTCATTATGATCCTGTATGAACAGTCATAAGGAGAAATGAACAGTAGTCATGAAGGCTTGTCTATCATACAGTTTCTCTTTCAGCTTGCAAGCTGGCAACCAAAATGAGCAAGGCTACAGAAAAGCATTGGTTTAGATGTATCGGTTTTTTGTTTTTTTTGTAAGAAGTGCTCAAAGAATTAGTGCATATATCTGGACAGTTAGTCCTTACTGCCTTTGCAAATCCCTTAGTCACACCTGTCTGAGAGCAGGTTTAATAGCCTGTTGCTGTGGTTTTTTTATAAAAAGAAATAATTATTGAACATAAATCGCAGCTAATTTTAACAAGTTATTTTGATGCTCTCACTGAAATATTATGTTTTCCTTTGCTCAGTAAGTGGTATGACTGGAGTGTTAATGTCTTGTGCAGAGACAGTCATAGAATAATTTAGATTGCAATAATCTGTGGAAATCTCTAGTCCAATCCTGTTTTCAAAATAACTAGATTATTGTGTGAAGATCTAATGCTGAAGTTAAAACATATTGCTCCAAGTTCAACAAAAGGAAATGCCAAGTCCTGCTCCTGGTGTAGTATAACCCAATGCAACAGGATATGCTGGGGGTCAACCATCAAGAAAACATCTCTGCAGGAATAAGAAAAAGGATCACAGTGGACACCAAATTAAACATAAGCCAGCATTGTGCCCTCATGGCTAAGAAGGTCCACTAGTGTTTTAGGTTGATGTCGGAAGAGCAGTGACAGCAGGCCGAGGAAGGTGATCCTGTACCCAGTGCTGATGAGACAACATCTGGAGTACTGTGGCCCTTTCTGGGCTCACCAGGACAAGACAGACATGGACATACTGGGAAGAATCCAGCAAAAGGGCACAAAGATGAATTAGGTTTTGGAGCACCTCTTGAAGTAGCTGGGAGTGGTGGGTTGGTTTAGACTGGTGAAGAGGATGCTCAGGAGTGGATCTTATCAACATGTGTAAATTCACAAATGAGATTAAGGAGCCAGATTCTTCTTCATGATGTCCAGTGAAAGGATAAGAGGCAGTGGGCACTAAGTTATATACAAGGAATTCCATTTAAATGTAAGAATACTGTTTTTTGGGTTGTTGAGGTTTTTTTTAATAGTAAAGGTAATGAAATGTTAGACCAGGTTGGGCAGAGACGTTTGTAGTCTCTATCCTTGGGTATATTCAAAACCCAACTGAACATGGTCTTGAGCAATCCTACTTTGAGCTGGAGGGGTTGGACTAGTTTTTATTTCCAGAAATGCCTTCCAACCTCAGCAATTCTGTGAAATGAAACAGCCTCCAGATATGACATGTGGGAATGGGGAAATTTACACAAAGGGAATGAAAGAATAAACTAATTGAGTGCTGTTTTGTTGTGAGCAGTTGTTTAGTGAGATGTATAGCCCAGAGGCTCCAGACCCTGCTTGTAAGGCCTAACTATGCAGCTTCTCTGCCTTAAATCTCCTTCCTGGCTTCTTATTACAGTATGAAAAAGCCCTCCTCAGACGCTATGTTGAGTGTTGCTCCAACCTGACGTGGTGCACCAACCCTCAGGGCTGTGATCAGATCCTCCTTAAGGATGGACTTGGTTATGGAGCAGCCTGTTCCAAGTGCTCCTGGATATCCTGCTTCAACTGCAACTTCCCAGAGGTGGGGCTGAGCTGAATCATGAGCAATACTGTCTTAGGTTTGGCATGCACCATTCTGCTTTTGTGTGGTTGACTGTCTCCCTTTCAGGCCCATTATCCTGCCAGATGCAGCCACATGTCTCAGTGGGTAGATGATGATGGATACTATGAAGGAATGACAAGTGAAGCCCAAAGCAAACATCTGGCTAAGCTCATTTCGAAGCACTGCCCAAACTGCCAGGCTCAGATAGAGAAAAATGAGGGTTGCCTGCAGTGAGTATACATTTTTGCTTGCTACTGGAGACAGGAGAGGGCAAAAACAGTTAGGTCCACTGTGCTTTGCTTTTTTTTTTCTTTTTTTTTTTTTGACAATTACTCAATTGTTATAGCAGGTCTGGTTTACAGTTTTAGGAGAATGAGTGATTGCTTTTAATTCCTAGAAAAGCAAAATGTTCCCCAACATTCAGAGTTAAATCTGTTGATGGCTCTGTGATAGAACTGATTTTGCAATACCTTGTGCTCTTGTCTGCTCTCAGAATCCACTATAGCCATACAGAAGTAAAGGGGGAGTGGATAGCTCAGCACCATTTTTTCTTTCATGCTCATCTATTCCTGTAACTTAAAGCAATTTTCTTTTGACTGTTTGTTTTGAATCAGCTTGGATCTCTGGCAGCTTTTTACATGATAGGGGAATTACCTCCAGCTTTGAAGCTAGGGCTTAGGAGTTGCCATTTGTTTCTCTCTTGCACTGGCACAACCCTTAATGCCCAGCTGTGATTTGTCCCCACATGTGATGTGTGGCCTTAGGGCTGTGCAGTGCCTTTCTGCATTGTGTGGAGTGCAACATGTGTGAGGGAAGGGTGAGGTGCTCATGTGGATCTTGCTTCAAACTGTGGAATGCTTAGTCACCCTTTAAGTACTTGATAAGCTACTGTGAGATCATGCTGTCAGTTTACCCATCTCATTTTTGGAGACATTGACTGGTTTTAAGCATCATCTGATTCTAGGAAAGGCTTTAAAAAAATATACTGGGTGAATGGGACTGACTGCGTGGCACACTCCAGTGCTGTGATGTAGGAGCACTGGAAGGAACTGTCTGCAAGTGGCTCTTAGGTCTGAGTGATTTCTATTGTTCTTTTCCTACCATTTAGTATGACATGTGCAAAGTGTAATCATGGCTTCTGTTGGCGTTGCCTCAAGCCCTGGAGACCGAATCATAAGGATTATTACAACTGCTCTGCTATGGTGAGTGGTTTGCTGTATCCCCGTGGTTCATGCCTGTGTTCAGAAGCACCCAGCCTCTCAGAGAGAGTATCTCCACTTGGGTCCTTTATTCTGGACTTTTGTGCTTGCCAGTAATACTAACAGCATTGTCAAAGACTCTGTGTGTGGTAGCCGTTTCCAGGCAGCCCTAGTACTTCAGAGAAATTGCTACAGGTTAGTTTTACCTTTCCTTTCAGGTGAGTAAAGCAGCTTGGCAGGAGAAGCGTTTTCAGGATTACAATGAGAGATGCACCTTTCATCATCACGCAAGGGTAAGGCCTCCTTCCTTTGCAGATGCTGTTGTTGCCTTAGCCCTAGGGATCAAGATAGCTTTTGTTATGTCTCAGTGTCTTTTCTGCTGAGAAGTAGGCTTCAGGTCCAGGTTGGGATGCCTGACCATTTCACCCTTGCTCTGACATAAGGGGTAGTCCTTGGCCTGCTTTCTTCTACCAAGTCTGTTGAGGAAACTGGGCACCTGACTTGTGGCGTTCACAGACTCAAAGTGATGCAGTAGTTGGAAGCAATGGTGATTGAAGGCAGAATTCTGCCTAGAGCTGAGGTAGTATAAAAGGTCAAAGTGATGGCACAGTGACAGAGATGTCATAGTTGGATGCATTAAGTGCTCTGCTGCTGTCTGCATCTTCTGGGATGGCACTTCAGGATGCTTAGCAATTACCTGTGTGGAAGGTGCTGTTTTTTTAATCTTGTAGAGCTTGACACTGACATTGGCTTTTTTTTTTCTCTCCTTTGGTTATTGCAGGAATTTGCCACGAGTCTGAGGAACAGTATTTCTTCCATCAGAGAGATGCCAAAAATTAGGAACTTGACCTTTGTTCTTGATGCCTGCAAAGTGCTAGAACAGGCACGGAAGGTAAGGCTAGATAACAGTCCTGCTGAGGTTTAGACCTAATTGTATTAGTGTGTTTTATGCCTTTCTTAAAGTGAGGAGACATGAGGAGACACGAACCTTGACGTACTCCAAACAAGGGGAGACAGGAAAAGCAGAAGGGGAAGGATAGCATCAGGACAGGGTCAGAGCTCATGTCTGCCTTTCCCTGCTCTCACTCAGAGTTGGGCTCTGTTTGCAGTGTTCCTTACAGTCGGATCATAAGACAACTTAGCTCAAGTTGGCACCATGGAATCAACACAAGGGTCTATAGGGTTTTTATATACTGGGTTTGGTCCATTCCAATTTGAAATGCCCTGGTGAAGATACTTACCTTTTGAAAGCTCTCCTGATGCTGTATTTCAGTTAGGAAGTTCCTCTTGATGTTCATGTTATGATTTTTCTTTCTTAACTCCATTTCATGATATTTTGGAAGCCTGAGTTAATTACTGTATGCCCTGATAGCCACATTAAAAAGGATTTGCAGTGCAGCCACTGGAAGTGTGCAGTAAGCTTGTGACAGCTTAGGCCTGTAATGCCTGCTATCCTCTGAAACATAGTCAGGAGGTGGGAATTGTCTTGTGATATTGACTTGGCATATACACCTTGTTTTTGCACTCAGGCTTGATTTTGAGAGAGGCATGTGGAAGAAGGGTGTCTGACCCTATATTGTCTTTTCAGTACGGTAGCCCCTGTGTTTTCCGGGATACATACCACTGTTGCTTGTTGCTGCTGCTGAATTTTCTGACCTATTTCTTTAAATGGAAACAGTGATCTTGCTTCCTGCTGGGTGCCTAGGTTGCTTTAGGGGTCATTCATTCATAATAAGAGTTTGACACTTGTTGAAACCCCTTTATCGTGGGCTTTTGGTGCTCCATAGTACCATGCCTGCTTCCCTTTGGGCTCCATTCCCTCAGTTCATTGCCACTTGAGTTCAGCCTGGGCTGCCCAGCAATGCCTAGGTCGTGTGTGCTGGTGGTTTTGACTCTTTGCCTGCTGTTCAGTGACACTTGTTATGCATTTACAGTCTGTGTTTTCATGATGGTTTGCAGGTGGGAACAATCAGTTCTTTCAGACTTCAATATAAAATAATTGCACATTCATTTCCAGTCCTGTGAGTAGCTCTAGGTAGCCTGGCACTGCTGTCACTTGGCATAATGGGTCACTGGGCTATGACCACACACCAGAAGTGCTGCCAGGCTTCTTTCAGCCACTGATAGCAATGAGGTCTGGAAGGGTTTGATACTGCTCACTTCTTGCCCACTCTGAAGCTGGAGGAGGGTGCTTAACAGCATGATCTGTACTGTTCCAGGTGCTGGCTTACTCCTGTGTGTACAGCTACTATAACCAGGACACTGAGAGCATGGATATTGTGGAACAGCAGGCTGAGAGCCTAGAGCTGCTCACTAATGCTCTGCAGATCCTTCTGGGTAAGTCCTGCAGCCTCTTTAAAGTAGCGACTAGTGTTCCAAACTGTATAGTTCAAAGAGCAGCAGCTCTGTAGTGGGACAATAGCGTACACACCAGCACCTAGCTGGCCTCTCACTTCTCCCAGCCCATTTTTGCCTTCTTGATGTAATTTCTGAGAAGTCCGCTGGCACAATTTGGCTGCCAATGGAGATTAATGCAGTAAAGAGCAACATGTTCCGTTCTGCAATGTGCCATATATGCACAGGAGATCTAAGTAGCTGTGACTGGCTTCATAGTCAGAGCCAAAGACTTGGTCTCTGCTTAAGAGTGTGTGATGCAACATGACTTTGTTGGTCTTCAATTGCAGAGGAAACCCTGCTGCAGTACCAGGACCTGGCCTCCTCTCTTCAGCTTCTGAAAGCAGAGCATTTCAGTGCTGGTTTGGAGTTGGTACGCCAGATCAAGGAGCGTCTCTTTGCAATTCTCTGGCACTCCACACAGGTGAAGTTCACATGCCTGATAGTGGCTTATCTTGCTCTGGTCTAATTTGATTGTGGGCAAGACAAGGGGCTTGGTCAGCTGAGGGGTTAGACTCTAAGGGTTGTGTGTGTAGGGAAGGGGTTTGCAGCACAAAATACACCCCAAATTGCATATTGTCTCTCTCTCTCTCTTCTGATTGTTCTTTCATGCTAGCAGGATTTCCATGTTGGGCTCCAGTCTTCAGGAGATCCTGGTCAGAGAAAGTTGAAACTCGCAAATGTGCCTACTTCAGCCCTTGCCTATACAGGGTGAGTTTTCTTAGCTGGATAAAAAGTGGATAAGTGCAGACAAAAAGCAGGTGAGCAGAGTTTTCTCCTGTGCTCACTGACATACAAAAGAGTGAATGACAGATACTAATTACTTGCATCTTCTTTTGTGGTTTGAGGTAACAATTTAAGTGACAGTGGTGTAAGGAAACCAGCAAAACCTCTGTAGTAGGGCACTATGGGGTTGGGTTGTGGTTGCTTCTCACAACTGGGGCTCTGCTCTGCTGCTCTCCTTCTCAACAGGCAAAAACATACCATCTTGTGTGACTCCCCCAACACAGATGAAGGTGGCAAAGAGGTTGAAGATGAGGAGTATGATCCACAGTGGCAGGAAGACTATGATGATGATGATGACCTTGATGAAGACAACTTTATGATTGATAATGAATCAGATTGTGATTCCTACTTTGATGATGATGATAGCTATCATAGCTAGAAGACCACCATAGAAGTGGTCTGCCACCCAGCCTGCCAACCTGGACCTCTGCCTCTACTCTGTCTCAACCAGTTTGTGTTAGTGTTTTTCCTCGAAGGCAGGGAGGAGCTCTCAAGCGGAACAAAGCATTTCCTCTGGGAGGCTAATTGCTCAGTGACTCTTCTTTAATATGCAGAAACATTGCTCTGGGCAGCTAGTCTGTGTTCCTGTGGCCACGTCTCTCAGAAAGATATCTCCTTGCCTTTTTTCCTTGTCTCCAGTTCTGCCTATAGGTATTTAATTGAGTTAGAAAGTCACAGTCCACCTGCAAAGTTAGGACTACTTGCCACCTGTTAAAGGGCTGCTCATTGTCCTTGGATGTGCTCTTCCCAAGGTCTGAGCACAGGTGAGTGTGGCATGTATCCTAGCATGGCACTGTTTAGAAATGACCAGTGTCTAGAAATGCTGTAGAGTGATGCATTTACACTCAAGTCAAAGCCTTGCATCTGGATCTGGTGGGATTCCCTCCAGAGCCACAGATGGATGTGGTTCAGTTCCTCTAGTTGAGAGGGGCAGCATTTTTGCTGTTGGGAGTTTTCTTCTCTGCTGTGAAGCAGGAAGGACTACGAGTGACACAAGTTTGCAGGACTGTTTAAGTGTATAAACATATGTTATATATATATATATGCAGAGATTGTTCAGATAATACTTTATCTTTGCAAAAAAAAAAAGAAAACCCTGAGGAACAAGGGTTGAAAAAAGTTCTGTTTAAAAAAAGAAACAGTTTTCTTCTAGCACAAGCCTCCTTGTTGTCTGTGGGGAACATGAATGGTGAGGGAGAGTAGGATACCCTCAAGTGAGGAGGATGTGACCTTGATGTGCTCATCCCAGGAGTTATTTGTGAAATTGATGTGGGTTTGGAATCCTCACCCAGGGCACACAGTCTGCCCTGTAAAGTGCCTTTTCCTTCCTGGGCAGTTCAGGGAACATAAAGAGGTATGGGGAGGGACGGAAAGAGGATGGTGGACCAGACACACAGGGTGATGGGGCTGGTGTTTCTGGGAGCAGGTGCAAGACAAGACTGCCTGCGTGTTGATGAAGGTGGTAACATCTGGTGCCCAGCAGAAGGCAGATGTGGAACTGCTTTCGGGCTTGAGGGGTGATTTGGAGGTTTGTAGGATTGTTTTGGAGATACAGGGCTCTTAAGGCTTGGGTATCATCTGGGAGGGCTCTGGGGTTCTTACGGGATGCTGGGCAGGGACCAACTGCCAGGACAGACCAGGAGAGAGGACTAATTTTTCCACTCCCCTGCACCCCCTAGCTCCTAATCCTGCAGTCTCTCATGGTGGAAGTCCCAACCCTGCTGCCCATATGTGGCAAGTGGGTTCCCTGTGACACCTCTTCGGGCCCTCTTCTCAGGGGCACTGAGGGGGAGAGACATGATGGGGATGCCCAGACAGCCTCATCCCCAGAGTGACCACTTGTTCCTTGCAGGAACAACCTGAATTTCCCAGGTTGTTGGGGGGACAGAGCAGAATGTCCTAGATGCCAAAGTTGCTTATGTGGAGATTCATGCCTTGAGTTCTTCATTCACTGTTTCCTGGATGCCTACTTAAAACCCAAAAGGTCAGAAGGATTGTGTCTCTGCTCTCATGGACAATATTTGTACTGAAAATCAAAATCAAACCTTGCTGTTCTGTTCTGCGGGAGGTTTCTGTCCTCCCTTAGCTTGTAGGACACCTGTGTTATGGTTTGACAGGGGTACTGTCCCAGTCAAGCTACCTACCTGACACTGGAGCTGGTCGTGCCAGGCACTTGGCATCAGAAGTGAGAGCCCTTTGGGACTCACTCACTCACAAACCTCACTGGGTAAGTGGTAGAAATTAGGAGTAGTATTTCACTGGCAACTGGTCTGAGTTGCACAACTGTGGGGGCCTCCCACCTCTGAAGGCCTTCTTCACAGTGTCAGACTAGAGTTGTGATCAACAGGCGCTTATTTCCCTGCTGATTTTTGACAAGCCTGTTCTCTTGACTGTGGTTTCTTTCTCAGCATAGTAAGTAGGGACAGTGAGAGTCTCATTCATCCATGAACATCACTAATTGAATGATGAAGCATTTGCCTGTTTATTAATCACAAAAATGGCATATTTCTCATCCAGGCTAAGTAAGGGAGCCTGTCCATCCAGGTAAGGTTGGTTGATTTTGTTGACAGATAACGTTATGCGGCATGATTGCCAAGTTCTCTTTTATTTCCTGCCTGCTATCCCTTCTACCTCCATTACTTCTGATGAACATCCATTTCCCCAGATCATGACAACCTGTAAACAAAATTTATTTACAATCAAATGACTTTGCATATAAAATGCAAAGGTAGGTACAATATCTACAGACATGCTACGTCCCTACTTTCTTCTTTCACATTCCTTTCTTCTTTTACATTCCTCCTTTCCTTTCCCTCCCCCCTTACTTCCCTCCATCCTCACTGTACATCTGTCCTTCCTCCCCTCTGTTCTTCCTTTCATCCATCCTTCTGTCTATCCTTTCATGTCCGTCCTTTATTGCTCTCTACTTCCTACCTCCTCCTTTTACTACTGACCTCTGTCCTTACTTTATATACTTACACACTTAAATTCCCCTTGTTTTCCTGCCTTTTTGACTTTCTGCTTTCCTCTATTCCTCCTTGCCCACTTCTCCACCTTCTTGACTTCTTAATTCCTATCTTCCTTCTTTTGCTACTTTCCTCAATACCTCCTTCTTTCCTTCTTGCCTGCCTCCCTGCCTGCCTTCATTCCTTCCCTGTTATTTCCCAATTTTCCCTTGCCTCCCTTTTTTCTTCCTCCCTGCTTCATTCTCCCCTCCTTCTTCCCCTCACTTAGGTCTCCCAGGTCCCAAGCCTCCTTGCAGAGTCTGTAGGAGTGTAACAGTACCCACAGTAGCGGGAGGCAGAATTAGGGGCCATTCAGGTCCATTAGACATGCATTAAGTCTTTGCCAAAGGAATGGCCATCCTGGTAAGGTGAGCTTTAAGCTGGGAAAGGTGGGGAGCAGGGGGAAGTTATAGTGACCACCCATCCAGAAAAATAAGGCTTAAGCAGGGATACCTCCAGAAAGCCAAAGATGTGACTATAGGGCATCCTCTTGCACCTCTACACTCCAATCCCTCTATAAGGTGCCTGTATATACCAATGCCTGCAGTATGGGGAATGAGCAGGAGGAACTAGAGCTCCCTGTGCAGTCTCAGAGCTTTGCTCTTACTGCATAATGGGAGATATAATGAGACAGGTCTCATGACTGGAATGTTGTCATGAAGATGTTTGGGAAAGAGACCAGGAAGACTAGACCATGGAGATGCAAAGGCTGGGAGCAGCCTTGGATACAGCGACCATGAGATTGTGCAGTTTAGTACCGAGTGAGGAGGAGCAGGGTGGCAAGGAAGATCGCAACCATGGACTTCAGCAGAACACACTTATCCTCTTCAGGGACCTTCTTGGAAGAATCCAAAAGGAATGGGCCTTGCAGCGAAGAAAGGTTGCCCTAGTTGAAAGGATAGGAGGTGAAGTTTAGCACTATGTGGGGTGGCCAAATGGTGTATTCTACACCATGTTTCATGTTTGGTGGACTGCCTCTTTCAATCCCAAAGCCGAAAACTGAATGTGGGAAAAATCCCTCTTTTAAATTTAGAAAGATGGCATAATTCAGGGAGCAAAGAAACAAGGAATTTATTTGGTGTGCCGGGTCCTTCTCTCACCAAGTTTTTGGGGAGAAAGACCCTGTGGGCGTACAACTCATACATTTTATAGTTTTCCAAAATCCCAGCTGTGCTGGTTTAAAGGTAAACCGGCAGGGGAAATGAACCCAACTCAAAAGAGAGATTATAAGTCAGAATAACAATTTAATAAAATAATACAATAAGTACAATTATACAGACAAACAATTGGTTTTAGCCCACAAAACCCAAATGTGTAAACCAGCACCCTGGGGCATGGACAGAGTGGTGTTCTTTGGGCCCCCTGAGTCCAAAGTCAAAGGAGAGGGGAAAACCTGTTGGTGAGAGTGCTGTTGCAGTCTGGTCAAGAGTGGTGATTGCAGTCCAGTCAAGAGTGGTGGTTGCAGTCTGGTTGAAAAGTGGTGGTTGCAGTCTGGTTGAGAGCGGTGATCTGCAGTCTTCCTCTGGATCCCATGAGTGGTTAAAAAAGTCCTAAGACCCTAAGATTATATGTCCTCCAGTTCAGGCAGGAATGCCCAGTACCTCCCTCAGGGCAGGGAGTTCCGCAGTGGGGGTGAGGACAGGAGCATTCTCTTATCTTGCAGGCCTCTTAACACCTAGTTCATAGCCTGAGGAGTCAGGCTGCTCTGGGCAGAGGGTGTAAATGGTCTATTGATAACAGTTTCTGGGAAATGGCATGGAAGGCTATAGAATACACAGTTTTGGGTTACACCCATTCAGTGATGAACTGGTCCTAGCTGTTCTAACTAGGACACCAGCCTTCTCAGATAAGTTTTAATGTATTCCTTTTTACCTAAAAAGGTTTCTTTTCTCTGAAAAGGGGCTTTCCCTTTATCCCAATTGGCTGCAAGCCATTCCCTGTCAAAGGCGGTGGATCTTTCTTTGTTCTTAGCCCAAGAAGAAAAGGAATCTCGTGTACAAAATGGCCCTAAAAGATTTAATTTTTAAGAATTTTCTCATTTCCCTTATTCCGCCGAAAGAAACCCTGATACCCAAGTTCAGCTCTTGGAACTTGGGTATCTTACAACTTCACAATAAGCCTATTTATAAAAAACCCCGTATTTTTATTTCTCATAGGAAGGTTTGCTATTTTTGCTGCTGCACAGGCAGGAGAGGGTGTGTGGGACTGGGAGTCAGGACTGTGTGTCCTCTCAGCACTGCAAGAGAGCTGCCACAGCTGCACCACCACTGCCAGAGCCACCACATCAGCACCACCACCACCGGAGCTGCCTGGGACCATGGCTGCTGCTTTCACCAGCTGCCACTATGCCAGAACCCACACCAGCATCTTGGCAGAATAAATACTTTTGGACAAAATAGGCTTCCAGGTTTTGTTTTGCCCCTGTTCCCCATTGTTTTTGTCTGCCCAGGGAAGGCGTTAAACTGGAGAAACTTGTTTACCGCATTACTTTCATTTTTTTCCCAGGCCATGTGGTGCACAGCAAGGGAATGGGTGCCATTTTTGGTTTTGCCCTAGGGATGGGGGGCCAGACAACATTTTGCCTTTATTGGTTTTGTGGGTTGACCATTTTTCTCTGTACTGTTGTTATTGGTAATTTTACCTCAGTAAAATTGTGACTAACATTTTTAACTGGTTGCAGTCTTGTTTTCTTTGTTTTCCCCTTCCACTATCATACAGGGGTGGCTCGAACAGTCTTAACTTTTCCTCCCTGGCATTTTAAAACCAGTACAGGGGTCCAAGAGAGCTGATCAATATTCAAACACCATTTCCTCCAAGGCTCAAGAATGGGTCATCCCAATGAGGAAGAAATTGGACAAAAGGGGCAAGAGACATGCATAGACAACCAAGGAACTCCTGTGAATACTCAAATACAAGCAGGAGATATAGAGGACCTGGAAGCAGGGACAGGCCACTTAAAATCAATATAGGGATGTTGTCAGAGCATGTAGAAATGAGACCAGGAAGACCAATGCCCAACCGGAATTAAATCTGGCCAAGGATGTCAAGAACAACAAGAAGGGCTTCTTCAAATACATCAGTAACAAAAGGAAAACAAAGCCTAATGTGAGCCTGTTACTAAATGGAAGGGAAACTCTTGTGTCATAGGTTTACTTGTTCTAAAAAACGAGGTGGGGAAATTTTTTTTCTTCTTTCCCCTGCATCATTGTATTTCTTCTTTCCCCTGCATCATTGTAAAAGAGGGACATCATTGTAAAAGATTGTTTGAACAAGGGAAGGGGAGGGTGGTTTTTTTCTTGGGTGATTCACACACAAAAGAACTGGCCACATTCCAGGCTGATGGCCCTCAGAAAACTGGGGGGGGAGATGATGAGGTTTTTTCCCTCCTCTTGGGAAACAGCAGGCACTCCACTTTTGCCCTGACTCAGGGAACGTGTGTGTGGAGAGGTTCCGAGATTCATTTTGTTTTCGGCCAGGTCATCTGGCTGCTTCTGGCCCCAGTTCAGCTTCATTCTCCTGCACCCTGTTCTGCCCCCAGCCCGGACCTGCGGGGATTTCATCAGAGAGGCTTGGCCCTTCTGCAGAGGAACCTTTGGGGGAGGAGGCTGCCCCTTCCCTCCTCCGTTCCCATTTTTGGCAGCAGCTTGCGTCATCGAGGAAGGGGGGGAATCCCGGCCAGAGCAAGCCGCCGACAGCCTGAGTTCATGGGAAGAACCCCTCTTCCCTCCCCTTCTGGGTTTGGGGAATCTCCATTTCGGCTCCTCCCGCGCTCCGGGGCCCTCACGCGGCGACCGCCGGAGCCCAACAGCGCCCCCTGCCGGCCACAGAGAGCAACTGCAGGCTCTGCTCCTCCAGCGATCCAACAGCGCCCCCTGCCGGCCCTGGCTAGAATTGCGCCAAAAGGCGGAAAGTGCCGAACTGGGTTTTTTTGGAGGGGACTTTGGGTACAGGATTAGTGTTCAGTTGTTTCTGTGTTCTTTTGTTGTTCTACCTGTACACATATATCCTTTACTAAAGGACTGTTATCTTTTCTTTCTCCATACTTCTTCAATTGCAGCCTCTTAATTTCAGATTTACAGTTGCTTAGAGGGAGGAGCTTGGTCTTCCTCATAACTCATCTTCCTTAGCAAAACACTTCAGTCCCATTAAACAGAGACACCTTGAAACAGAGGATGCAGAGCAGGCAGAGTTATTGAACAGCTTCTCTGCACCAGTCTTCACTGACATGAGTACCCCTCAGGAATCTCCGACACAGGAGACCAGGATAAAGGAATGGTGGAAGGAAGACTTTCCTTTGGTCAAGAGGATTGGGGTAGAGATCACCTAGGCAAACTTGACATCCACAAGTCCATGGGCCCTGATGGGATGCATCCATGAATACTGAGAGCTGGTGCACACCATAGCAAGGCTGCTCATGGTCATCTTCAAAAGGTCATGGAGATCAGGAGAGGACTCGGAGAGAGAGTCCTCAGGAGAGCTGCTGTCAGCCCAGTCTTCAAAATGGGCAAAAAGGAAGTCCCAGGGAACTACTGGCAGTCAGTCTTACCTCAATCCCTGGAAAGTCAGTGGAGCACCTCATCCTGCTATAAAGCCTAATACTAATATTGAGGTTATATTGAGTATGTGGGTTCTTCGTTCTTTCATGGCTGGGCTTCGCGAACGAAGATTTGGGAAGGGTTCTACCCACGTTTGTTGCAAGCGCATTGGTGGCTAAAAAGGCCAATATGAGATAGGCATGACCAGTTGCAAAAGGCAAGCAGAAAGACTCCTTAGATGGTGTATTCTGCAAGGCACGATTCTTTCTGCGTTGTCTTTTCCCCTCAAGGGTGATCCTGCGTGCTTTCTCAAAAGCATCCGCAGTGTTATAGATGGTGTGTCTCCAGGTCTTCTGATTGGAGGCCAGAGTAGACCAGTGATGTTGATCAATATGGCCAAGGCTGAGATGTTGTTTCAGGGAGTCCTTATATCTTCTCTTCGGGGCTCCTCTCTTGCGGCAGCCAGAGGCAAGTTCACTATAAAGCAAGATCTCAGGGAGGCGGTGGTCCTTCATCCTTGAGACGTGCCCTGCCCCTCGCAGCTGTGTTCTTAGCAACATGGCCTCAATACTTGTGACTGCTGCTTGTTCTAGAACAGATGTGTTGGTCACATAATCTGACCAGTGGATATTTAGGATTGTGCGGAGACAGTGCTGATGGAAGCGTTCTAAGAGACGCAGGTGGTGGTGGTAGATGACCCATGATTCAGACCCGTAAAAGAGAGTAGACAGCACTATGGCTCTGTAAACACTGATCTTTTCATTCTTTAGGCCATTATCATTGGTAGTTTTTGAACTTTGTTTGCATTTAGAGTGCAGAATATTGTGACAGTTATTAGGAAGTGTAAGTAGAAAGTTAGTTAGGGGGTATTTAACAATTATGGCTCTTCAACCTAAGTGAGAATGCTTAAGATTTTTTAAATTTGTGTTTGACTTAGTCCAATTCAGTCTCCTAGGGCCGAGGCAAGGATTATGGTGATTATATAGTTTTGAGTTGAGTGAGTTAGGAAGAGAATGGTGATGGGAGATGGGAAATTTAATTATGTTTGCTAGAATAATAGCTGTGATTAGGGATTAAGTACTTCTGGGAATCAGAAATGGAATGGGACTGGGACTAGTCTGATTGCAATTGCTGTTGCCAATAGGGGCAGGACGTTGGGTGGTTTAGTTGGCCAATGTCTCATTGGTTATGCTTCAAAAGGCGACTAATGACAAGGCGGCTGCTTGTACAAGGAATTATTTGATTATGGCTTCAATGGTTCGTGGGTGCTGGGATTTGAAGATGAGTGGAATGATAGCAAGGGTGTTAATTTCTATTCCTGCTCAAGCTATGATTCAGTCGTATGATTCAGTAAGATCAGAAAGGAGATTAATTTTGCATGTTACAGTTCTATCTTCACCTTACCATATTGATTCATGTTCAGGTACATATCCTTAAGGAATGAGGCAGGCCTGCAGAGCAGATTGGTACACTGGTGCCTGTTCTATATTGAATCCTAATACTATCTGTAATTCACATTCCAAAGAGGCTCCCTAACGAATAGTGTGACTCTGTTTGCTACCAGCTGTAATAATCAAAGGGGCCTACAAAGTCTAGACCTTTTTGGGCTTGTATGTAATTTAGGACTTATCATTCTTCTAATGTTAAGAAGGCTACAGCAGTTAGAATTGAGATATCATGGGAATAGGGATATGATAGAATATTTAAGAGTAGAGGGTCAGGTCAAGAGTAGGTGTAGTGGGGAAAGAGGATTTGAACCTCTGGATAAAAGGATTAAACCTTTTGCATTTGCTGAACTGTGGCATGCAAGCAGACCTTTTCTACAGCAGGGGATAGTATGGGTGCTCACTTGGTAGCTAAACTGAGTTTGTTAGTCAGAGGGAGACCTGTTTGTACTATTGGACTCACTTTTCTTGTCATTTTATAGAAGGAAAGGTTCATCATAGACAGAAACTGACCCGGATTGCTCTGGTCTGAACTGTCACATATAGGACTGTTAATGCTTGGATATGCAAATCCCTAAGAGCAGCTGCACCTTTAGGATGTCCTGATCCAACATCAAAGCTGTAAACTTCCTTGTCTGAATTGGCTCTTGGAAGAGATTGTGCTATTCTCCCTGAGTGGCTTAGTCCATTGGTTGGCTCTACTGCTCACTCTTGTTCACTAGTAGTACTTCAAGAGGTTGCTCTTCTTCAAGATGGATGGTGTTATTTTTTGAGAATTTCTTTTTCTTCAAGGTCACCCCAACCCAAAAATGCAGGCCAGTATTTCAGGGCAGAGAATCTGGTGGGCTTGAGCTTGTGTGTGATGACCACTAATTTCTAGATTCCACAGGTTCTTCTCATCCTCTCCATCTCTTTCTGCTTTTGCATGGAAAGGTCAAGCTCACTGAGGATCTGGAAGGGACAGAGTTAGGTTTAGGGCAGGCATAACCTTCAAGACTTGGTCAGCAGACCACATCATGGGGCAGGATGCCAAGGGACCAGATTGTCACTGAGTGGCCACAGTAGCAGTGGAAGAGGATCCACTCCGGTGTGCTGTACTCCTGTCTTCCTACAGGATGCAGGCAGAGCTCATCAGGCAGATGCTGCCCACTCCCAGACCCTCACCTGGGCATCCCAGGGGATGCGGGGGCTGTACCAATGGCTGCGCACACACCTGCTGCCTTGTTGCCAGCACCTCACTCTTGCTTCCAAACTTTAGGTTGTGTAAGAAAGCCCCCAATTCTGGAAGAGGGCAGTGGGAGCCCTAGAAAGGCTCAGCCAGTACGTGCAAGGAAAACATGCACAGGCCTACTCCCGCAGCCCCTTTTCCCTGCAGCCCCTTTTCCCCGCAGCCCCTACTCCTGCATTGGCCAAGAGAAAAATCCTAAGGCAGAAAAGGGGAGAAGAGCAGCCCAAGCTCTCTTGCACCTGCAAACGAAAACATCCACTGCATGGGTTTTGCAACCCCCCTCTTTGCCACTCTCCACAGGTGTTTGTTTTTGTCGGGCTGGCTCCCCCAGCACCAGTCCCAGCCAGATCCTGTTCCACAAAATACATCCCCACCACTGAAGGTGTGGGTGGGAAGGGGTCAGATGTAAATCCAGTGTAGGCATGTACCTTTCAGAGGGGCTCCTGAGGAGAGAAAGGGGAGGGGAGAAAATACTCTCCTGTCTCCTGAGATTCCCTTTCCTCCTTCACTAGCCATGTTCCAATCAGGAAGCACAGGGAGCACAGAGCACTCAAATTGGAACCTTGCAGGAGCCCAGCTCTGCCTGCCCATTCTAGGAGTGGGGGAAGGGTAAGAATTTGGGCAGGGCTTGAGCTGAAATGGCATTTGGTTGCTTCTGATTTCCTCGCAGCTTTCGCAGTGGGGCAAGAACTCCATCCCTCCAAACCACTCGCCTTTTGAATGCCCACGCATTCAAACTGTATGGCTGGCACTTCAGGGTCACTGAAGTGGCTGTTGCAGTTTGAAACAGGACCTCTTGTTGCATTTTTCGAGTTGCTTAACCTCCTCCCAATGGCAATAAAGCAGGTAAGTAAGGATGCAAAAAGATTACCCAGGGGACCAAAAGCTTGGAAAAGGATGAAAGAACACTCCAACTACAATAAAAAAATATTTTTTGACAGCAAATAAACACCCCTCCACCCCCTGCCCCCCCAAATTTGCAATTTCCTGTAATGGGGAACTTGATCAGGTTTCTTTTTCTGCCAGAGACAGAGGAGCGGATATATCACAGAATCATGGAATCGTTGAATGTATTGGTGGGAAAGGACCTTAAAGATCACATTCTTTCAACTCCCTGCTGTGGGCAGGACCAACTTTCACTAGACCAGGTTGTCCAGAGCTCCATCCAGACGGGCCTTGAATACTTTCAGGGATGGGGCACCCACAACTTCTCTGTGCAACCTTTTCCAGTGCTGCACCACCCTCTGTAAATGGTGGTGAGGCAGTAAAGTATTTCTTCCTAATACCTAAACTAAAGCTATTCTCTTTCAGTTTGAATCCATTCCCCCTTGTCCTTTTGCTGCATGTTCCTATAAAAAGTTCCTCTCCAGCTTTCTTATAGGCTCCCTCAGGTACTGGAAGGCCGTAATTAGGTCACCCCTAAGCTGTCTCTTTTCCAGACTGAGCAAACTCATTTCAGGTTTTCCTCATGAGAGAGGTGCTGCAGCATTCTAATAATTTTTTGTTCCTGCTCTGGACCTGCTACAACAGGTCAATGCCCTTCCAGTGATGAGGACTCAAGAGCTCGATGGAGCACTCCAGGTGGAGTCTCACTAGAGCAGGGTAGATGGGCAGAGTCACCTCCCTCAACCTGCTGGACACACTGCTTTTGTTGCAGCCCAGGACACCAGCCCAGGCAAATATCAGACATCTGCTGGGAAATCTTGTGCTTTTATCTGCTTCTCTCCCAGCACACTCTCAGGCAGGTGGCTGTGACAGCAGAGCATGCAGGAGTCCTAGGAAAGCCTTATTTGCAATGCAAGGTTAAAACACACCAAGTTCAACTTAACATCCAGTGTTGTTTAGGGAAAGTGGAAACAGGTGGAAAAGATGAACATTTTTTTATGACAATTTTGTATCCTGTGGGCTGATATATTTTTGTAGTTATACTGAGATTACATTGCCACAGCCACACTGATTTCCATGGAATAATTTCTTATTTGTATTCCTGTAATCAGGCCGAGAAGAATCAAATTTTCTGTTTAAACCATCTCTTCATTCAACTGTAGATTTTCATGCTCTCCTAGATGAGTTTTAGACTAACTGTACAACTGTACAGATGAGGATTGCTGAAGGTATGATGTCCTTCTTGATAATTTTCAGTTTTGCATTTCCACAGATTCAGTCTTATTCGCTGCTAAGACTTGCAGCTCCCGTTTATTTTGGTGAGAATTAGGAATTTCTGGCCTGGCAAAGTTCCATTCCCTGAAGGCTGTGATAAGCAGATATAAACACATGCAGAAATTTTTGTGACTCCAATGACTCCAATGTCCATCTTTTGTCTATAGTGTCAGTTTGCTTTCAGTTTCTTGACAAGATTAAAAAATCAGAAGTAGAAAAGAGCATGAAATAGCTGTGGCAACATATAAACTGAGAAAGCAGTACCATCTCCTAGTTTACAGAATGAGGAGTTTAACTGACCCATTCTCCATCCCTACATTTTAAAACATCAGTTGCAAAACAGTGCAGATAGGAATCCTGTGTCTAATGCTAACCAGGGCAGGGAGAAGGCGAAAGAGCAGCTCTTCCCACACTGGTGTTTGTTTTTTCTTCTTAAAGATGTGCATGCAGTTCGACATTTGTTTTCAAAAGCTTACTGAGTGCATACCTATCTCCCGGCTGCTGGCCTGACAGGGAGTTACACGTGTGTGTCCTTGCAGAAGGCATGCTGTCAGTCATGGCACTCAAAGGCGATTTCTTAGTCTGAAGCCAAATTGGCTTCAAGCAGAAAAAGGAAACCCAAGTAACTTGACTATGGTGAGAGTAAGCAAAAGTCTGCTTAATCAGAAAATCATATTATGTTTGTGAGGAAATTTGGTAAAACCTTTCTTGGTAGTTACAAAGAAAAGGTGATAGGAAGCACTGTTCTGCATAAGTCTCCCCTGCCACTGAAATGTGTTAAAAAAGCTCACATAGATGTCAAAAAAACGTAATCCCAAAAAATTTCTGTAATTGAGGCTCAGTGAATAAGAGTAACACTATGCGTATGATAATGTACCCAAATGACAAAAAATCCAAAACTTTTTTGTCCAAGGAAATAATTTTTGGCACATGCAAGGCAAGTATCATAGTTAAATGCTTCTGGAAAGGTGCTCTGAGACCCCCGCGGCTGCAGGGCAGCTGCCGGCACTGCCCGAAACCCGTGCGGGAGGCCTGCGCGGGGCCGGGCCCGGGGCTTGGGCGTGGCCTGGGGGATGTAGGCTGCTCTGAGGCCAGCGGTAGGGCGTGGCCTGGGCAGCGGGGCGTTGGCCTGGGGCCGGCGGGTGGGGCGGGCTGTGGTTCGGTGCGCGGCGGCGGCAGCAGCGGGATGATGAGGGTGGAGGCGCTGCGGCAGCGGGGCGACTGCCCCCCGCAGCGTTCATCACGACGACAGCGCGGCGCCAGCGAGGCCAAGGAGGGCAGGTGTGTGTCTTCCGCTGCGCGGCTGCGCCCGGCGGAGGCAGAGGCCTGCTGGTGACGCTGCGGCTGTGGGCCGCGCGTTGGGCCCTGCCCTGAGAAATATATTGCGCTGGCGTGTGTGCTGGGAGGAGAGCGGCTCTGCCCCGCCTGGGTTGCGACCCGGCGAGGGAGCAGCAGGTCTGGCGTCATGACACTGTGCGCAGGGAGGAGCTGGAAGGGACTGGCTGGCTGCCCCGCGGCTGTGCGGGTTGAGGCCGCATTTCCTCTCGCGTGGCTGGAGGCACAGGTTGGTGCTGGGTACCCGCGGGTGTCAGCTTGCGGGTACCTCCAGCACCTCGGCTCTCCCCAGTGCTCCTTCTGCTCGAGGTCGCAGACGGGGAGGAGGGGTTGGGACAGCGCTTGCCTACCTGCTTTGCCGAGCTGCAGGAAGAGTTTTTAATAAAGGAATAAAAAAAAAAAAAAGCAAAGAAAAGCAAAGAAAAAAAGTTTTAATTTATGGCTGGGGTGGTTTTTTTTTAATGTAGATCTGTTTAAGTACTGTTTATCATTTGCTAGTGAGAAGTTAACAGTTATCCCATTGTGGCTTGCACAGGTTTATTGTGGGTGTGATTAAGTCTTGTATAACTGTTTATATCTTAGCAATAGTTTAACGACAATTCTACATGTTTCTGAGTCAGAATAGCTATATAAGCAATCTCTTTGTGGCTAAGTTAAAAAAGATTCTATTTACTATTTTCTGTTTAGGAATTTTATAAATAAAATAGCCTCACTGTAACTAAGGTAATAGCTGCCATAAGAAAGTGGGAGTATTTACCTTTCATTGAATAAGGTAGTTGATGACTTCTAATACTTTTGTTCACCATCTTTTATGTCTCTGCTGATTTGAGTACTTTTCAGATTCTTATATCTGCCCTTCAGAGTCATCAGAATGAAAGACTGTCTGATGGCTTGCAATGTAGTTCCTATTTTTAAAAAAGAACATAAGCATCTCTGAGCTTGGGACTACTTCTGGCTTCAGCCTCTTTTGGTAACTGCTCAAATCAGTTGAATATCAAGGGCTCCATCAATGATCCAGAGTATTCACAGTTCTCGTGTTCTCATGTCCTGCATGAAAACAGTGGAGGAAATTCTAGGGCCTGCCATTTTTCTGGCTGGGAGCCATGGCAGAAACTCTTGAGGACAGTTGCTTTTCCCTCCAGCCCAGCAGTGCTTCTGCCAAGTGGATGAGGCAGCCTGGGCTCCTAGCTAGGGTGACCCATGGTATTGTCTTGCTAGCTTACTGTGTGTCTTCAAGAGCTGGTGTAATGGCTTCTTTTTTTAGTTCACAGTGACAACTAAATTGCTGTTATTATAGCTGGAGTCCTGGTAAGTTGCATTATTGAGATTTGTGGCTGCAGGCCATGTAGGATTAATTATCAGAGACATAATTAACAAAGGATTTCTGTTTTGCTTATCACTGTTGGTGAACCTTTACTTCAGTGATTCTTTCCTGTGACTTACAGTTGTCATTATTCTTTATCATGTCCTTTGATAATGATTCTGAGCAGCTGACTTGTTTTTTTTAAAGTTTTTGGGTTTTACTTGAATTCTTGTGGTTTCAGCAGTGTCTAAACTAGGTCTTGCAATTTGCAGGCTTGAAGTGTGAGTTTGCTTGTCACCTTATTCTTGCTGACTTTTTCCTTCATTGTTAGTTCCTTGCAAGTTTGAATGAGAATCAGAAATATGACTTTTACTGAAATCACGCCTTCAGGAACTTTAATTAAGCTGTGGTAGATGAGTTCCCAATTAAGTTGACTATAGTAGATGAGTTTCCATTCATCTTTATCTGCTTTCTTTTGTGTGAGCTGTTCTCAGCTGTCACAGAAATGCTCAGGTGTCTGCTGACAGTACTTTGAATATTAGAATGTTGAGGCTTCATCTTTTGAAGGACAGTGGAAAGGCAAGGTCAACAACCGAAGTCTTTGTGTAAAATTGGGGATTGCCTTGTGTCTTTACCCCATGCTCTTGGATTCCAAATCCAAGGGGAGACAGACTGGGAGGTTATTGCTTCCTCAAGACATCAAGCAGGAAGTGCTGAATCATTTCGATTGATTGTAAGGGCAGTCTGGCTCTTGGGAAATATGAAGAGCTCAGTGCAGGTGAAAAAGCTTGTTTGAAGCGGTTTCCCAGACTGATCCAGCTCAGATGGAGACAGGCTTAGTGCTGTAACATTGCAGAAGTTCAGGATGGGAATGCTGCGCTCTTGAGAGCAAGAACTAAAAGTTATTTTTTAATATATTCCAGAGCAGGAATACTTGCACATGCTTATGGAAAGGAGGTAGGCTCAGGTGGTTAGTACCTTAGGGGAGCTGAGAAGTATTTGGTGACCAACAGCATCAGTGCTATCAGCACTTCTTGAAACAGGCTGAACTGTCTGTCATGGCAGGCTGTCAGCATCCTTGTGGCAGTCACCTCGTCACAGCCTGGTGGTTTGTGTGGTGGCTTGTGACAACCTGCTGAGTGCTGTGCAGGGCTGGGGAAACTGGGGCAGGACTTCATCCAAACTGCCTACGTCTGCTGCCAGGAGAGAGGGGCTGACAGCAATTTGCCATCAGGAAAGAGATGTGATGAATTATGAATGTCCGAATTTCTAGACATTGTGCATGCAAGCACTGAGTGAATCCAGGCCTAGTTCAGACCTTGCTGTTCTAGCTGGTAATCCCAAAGGTTACCTTGATGCTGATATCAGTACTACAAGTACATGTCATTAACTCCCCAGTTGTGATATTTGTGCTCTGGGCAGTAGTTCATGTTTCCTACTGTCTGGGTGGTTGGCTAATGAAGAACAAAACAATGGAAGTGGTCCAAGGATTAGTGCAGAACCATCAAGCAGTTTGTCTTTATTTAACTGATACTGCAAAGGGACTGGCTGGCTGGGCCAGTGAATGGTTCAGAACAGCTAAAATTGTGAGAGCTGCTTCACTAGTTCAGGACTAGAATTTGTTGAACTTGGCTCTGTGCTTTCCTCTGTGAATGCCTGATTGATTTCTCTGAACTTTTTGAGAACTGTAGTGGTTTAAAACCAGCTGGGATTAAACTCCAAATAAGATGCTCTCCTTCCCCCTGCCCTCCTTTGGTGAGAGAGGGACAAAGGCAGAAACTATGGGTTGAGATAACAATTTACACACAAAATGGTGCTCACAGTTATTCCCAAGACAAGGACGAGATGGTGGATGTTTCTGCAGCTAGTGCCCCATAGCCTCCTGAGACAAAGACAAGATGGCAGATGCTCTCTGCAGCTGGCCTTCCCAGTTCCTGAGCCCGAGACAATGAAAAACAGTGACGGACAAAACCCCCAAAAGCTGGATCGTCTGTATTGTGCCATGCCGCCCACTCCCCTCGGCTGTGTTTGCCACTTTGGAGTCACGTCTGCGGCTTGGCTGTGTTCGGCAGGATTCAGCAGTGTTTGACTGGGTTCGGCTCGGCTAGGTTCACCACCGCTCCGTTCCCTGTGGCTGCTTCTGGCACCAGCACCCCTGATGGGCACAGTCCACCCGACTCAGCTACGTTTGCTGCCTGGAGCTGCACACTCCTGAGGGATAGGAAGGGACAAGGTCCACAGCGCTGGTCCCAGCAAATTCCCTGAATGGAACAAAACGGCACAGGTCCAGTGTACGTTCACCTTTTTCTTTCCCCTGAAACCACCTCCCCCACCCCCTGATGACAGGAGTGGTATAGAATAGCAACCTCACCAAACCCACATGGCTCTAGGCCCTACCCCCCTGCAACTAGGACAAGAACAAAATCTAGTCTTCTCCTGTGGAAGAACAGTTTTTACTTTTTTTTGTTGTGTGCCTTGATGGGTAAATAGAAGATAATTTCTTTTGTGTGCTTCATTTTGAGTTTCAAACCAGAGTTCACTAAGTTAAGCAACCATTAATTTAACTTTCTCTATGTTTGTTGTATCAGTGGAACTTTTCATTCAGAATTTTTGCTGGGATGGAAACCATGGCCAAAACTGAAGATCAAGTTTAAAAAACCCCAACCAAACAATTCACTTCCTCTGTTTCTTGGTGGTTTTTTTTTTGTTTTTATTTTGGGGTTTTTTTAGTCAGTTGTAACTTGTAGAATGTATGAAACCTGCACGTGAAAATGCTCTACCTCATATGATGCCAGTATGCTGACCTTTCTCTTATCCTAATGTGTTCAAATTGCACCTTGAAGGTCAAGATAGTGGTTGGGCAAAAGTGTTTCTGTTTCCTCTTCTGAAGAAAATAGGCTGCTACAGAATTTTTGAGGACTGTTGCACCTGTAAACAGCTTAACGTGTTAATCCTATTTCTTGTCTGGTTTGGCAGTACTTACAGCAGCAAGGTGTTCCGTGTTACCTTCTTGACTTTGGCTGCGTCTCTGACTGTGCCGCTGCTTGGAGTAACTGTTCTACTGGATTGTCCTATAGACCCTCAGCCTATAAGGTAAACTGTTGCTTTGCTTTGGAGTAAATGTTCCTGAAGCATAACTTCTCCTATGTGTTCTGTTGTTTTGTTTCAACAAACAAGAGTTAACAGCATAAAGTGGTTCTAACTGGATTAAGAAATTGGGGAGTGATTGTGATATTACCTGTAGCCAGTCTGTTTCTGAGCCATCTTGTGTAGTTGTGTGTCACTACTGATCATCAAAGGAGCTGAATTACTTTCTTTGATTATTAATATGGAAAATTTTCTGCTATCCAAGCTATCAGTGGAGCTTGTGATTACACACATGTGCTCTTGCCTTCTGTGAGACAAGAACTGCAATTTCACTAAGGACCAAGCTGTGCCCCTGATATTATCATTCTGTCAAAGAGAGGCTGCTTATCTGAGAATGAAAAATGAAAGTGGATAACCCGAATGAATTGATTTGGTGCTTTGTATCAGGGGAATCATCTGATGATGTTACGTTTAAATGCAGATCTCATAAAGCAATGCAGCTAGGTGTCTGAATTCATAAACATCTGAATTGAGGTATGTGTCACGTGTAACAGTGAATCAACTACATGAGATGTGACCTGTATTGGGAGTTGTGTGTTAAATGCTTTGACAGCTACCCTAGGGTGGAGTGAGGCTGTTTAGCGCTGCTGGCATTTTGAAGTAGGTAAAAATGCTCTGTCTGATAAATATTTATGATCAACTCGATAATTGCTATATGAAAAGGAACAACAACACTGCAAACATCTCCAAAGTTGAAAGAAACTGTAAATGTGGTTGGGTGGTACTTACAAGTCTTGCAAGTAGGCTATTAGACATAAGCTGCCTCAATGCATATCATAGTGAAATACTTTATACTGTGATTGGGTTTAACAAACCCCAATTCCCTAAAATACATTGCGACTGAACAGTAATTTTAAAAGCCAATTGGAACAGGTTGCCCAGAGAGATTGTGAAAAAACATGTAGGAGTCTCACTGGCTAATAGTGAAGTAGTAAGCCACTGGAAACTATAACGAATAATAGGAGGGAGAAAAAACTGCCTGTGAAATTCCTGCAACTCTGTTTTATTTCAAGTTCTTTCTCTATGAGTCTGTCTTGGATAATATTGATCCCAGGGAGATTTTTCTGCTTGCACACACAACTGTCCAAAGTTCCCAGCAAATGAGTTCCTTATCTGAAGCTTCTTATCCTCATCTGAAACTCTCTAAGCTTGGAAGAAGGGATGGAAAACAAATTTGTGTTAGCACTGTGAAGACAATTCTCCTGTAAATCTCTTCTGTACAGAAGCTAATAATTCAGTTGTTTTTGTCACTGTAGTAATATATACTTAAAGAAAAGTTTGCTGTCTGTAACCAGACAGATAGGAATATGTATTTTTCTCTGTTTCTGAATTATTCGTGTTGTGAACCTGTTTTCCTCAATTGTCATGGCTTTCATAGTTTCCAGTTTGTTGACTTTTTTCTTCCAGTTACTGAATCTTTAGAAATTGTAATGATTTTCACCATATGAGCAGTAGATTTGCAACGTGGTTGGTGACAAATAGATCCTGGATTCTATGAACATGGGTAAATTTTGGAGTCAGACCTCATCTTTTAAAGATTCTCTGGGTGTAAGGCATTTGCTTATGGTCATATAAAGGGTTATTAAAAGAAAAAAAATCAAAAAATTATTTCAAAACTTGGCCTGTGTATCTTTAGCATACTCCTGTGAATGAACAACTTGAAATCCTTAACTCATGGAGACTGAGGGGCTTATGTGTTAAAAGCTTTTAAGAACTTAAGAGGCTGAAACATATTCAAGTTCAGTTAAGGCTGGTTTTGGAGTCTGGTATTTTAGTTAGAGTTGTAGGCATCTTACTGCTTCCCTTCTCTGTATCTCTGTAGTTGGAACCCTAGTTGGCTTGAAACTGATTGTTTATGTGAAGGGCTTGCAAGATTGGGCCTTATTTTGTCATTTTGAGATGGGAGTTCAATACCCTTTAAGTTCATGTGCAACTTACTCCTTTGAGTTGGTCTTTCTCTAAGGGCCTGCATTCAAGTTATGAACAAGACCCTATATTTCAATATGGTATGAAAGCATGTGTGTCCTAGTGTTCAAGCTACTGGAACACTTTTCCCCCTAACTGTAAGCTGGGGGGAAATAATTAAGTTATTTTTTCTCTGAAAGTGCTGTACATTGTCAGGTCTCAGTGTATTGTAACATACCAGGCTTTTAATTTTTAAAACTTTTTTGCTTATGAATTTGTACATATCAACTTAGGAAAAATATTCTGGTACAAACAACTCATTCAGCTGAGAAAACTGCTATTCTTTTGTGTTATGGCAATGCACAAATCCTTTGCTTTTGTGTAAGATAGGTGAACTGTTGGACTTGAAGATGTAGAGATTTCTTAGGAACACATAACTGCAACTTTTCTGATGAGCAGAACCATGAAATTGTTGTGATCCTTGAAGAACAAGAGTCAATATTTCAGCTTGTTAGCTGTGGGTGTTTTTGAAATATGCTTTATGTAAAGCATAGGTCAGGGTTGCAGGAGTTGGCAAACTAGGTAAAAAACGATCCAATATGTTGCTCAAGAATGTTTGCATTTTGTGCAAAGCATCACGGGGTCTGTATTCTGTTTTGTAGTTTGAAGGAACCTCCCCTCCTGACGGGTGTACTAGAGCCCAATATCAAGTTACGAAAAGCTGAGCGGTTATGGGAAAACCAGCTGTATGGACCAGAGTCCATTGTCAATATTGGGGGTAAGCACTGACAAAATAAGCTTTTAAAGAAGGGTCTTTAAATGTTGCTCCATCGATAAAGAGTTTGTTCAGCAGTATACCTCTTAGATAACAAACTCTGTAAGTTACTTTGAATTTTTGTAAAAGTAATTGTGTTAGGCAGCAAAACCTGGCTGCAATGTACTGCTTTTCTCCTCTTTCGTGAGAATAAAATAAATCTTGTTGCCAGATTAAAAATCCCTGTCCTTGACTGAAAGCATCAGCAGTGTAGTCAGGGGCTACTTATGTTTGGAGGAAGTGGTCCCATTTCATTTGACTAGCTCTTAACTGGGAATTAATATTCACCTGCTCTTTTAATGGTCATTGCCACTGAGGGAGCTGAGTTTCATGGTCTTCATATTTGCTTTTATGACAGAAAAACCCTCAAATTGGTACATAGCATAATATATCCCATATTCATAACTCCTTCATATTCCATATTCATAACTCCTAAAACTTGAATCCTTCCTCTTCTTTTTGAATTGCAAGAAATCTAACCAACACAGGTACCATCCTGTATTTCTTCCTCACGGAATGTGTGTTCTCCCCAAATCACAAACCCATGCCACCTCTGAGCACTTTCTTAATGACTTATCTAGACTTCTAATGGTGTGACCCTCTTAGCAGGAACCTAACATTGTGCAGGGCTTGTTTCCTGTGCCTCCTGAAGGAAGAATAAGGCTAGAAACTACTCTTTACATGAGTCCTTGAGTGCTTTTTCTCTGAAAGGGAAAGGGTGTGGGAGTTCCAAGCAAGGCCCTTCCTGAAAGATCCTTCGGTACAAGAGGTGTTCAGTAATCATATATTTTTTTTTTCCTTCTGCTTTATCTTCTAATAAATTAATAAAATATTTTTAAGAAATTATTTTACCCAGTAAGAAACTACTGTAAATTCCTTCCTCAGATTACACTTTTTAGCACATTGTAAACAGAGATAGGTAAAAGTGATTACCTGAAGCTATTGATTCTTTTATGTTGCCTGGTTTTGTCAATCTCTTCGGAAACTCTTTAAAGAAACCTTCCTGCAAGGGACTATGACCTATGGATAAAATAATCAACCTGACTGGGAATAAATGTTGGAGTCTTCTTATTCTCTTTTAAAAGTGTAATTAGCAAACCTAAAACATCAGTTAAATTAGAGATGGAAAAGTTCAAGCAATGGGCTCTACTAATCTAACAGTGTTTCATTTAGTTTGGTTGTATGGAAAAGTTTGTGTTGTTTGTATTCAGTTAATGTCTTATGCTATCACACAGCTTGGCATGAATGCAGTAATTTGGCAATGCTTTTGATTTGTATGGTTGTTCGATTGCCATAGTTTTTTGTAATTCATCTCCAGAACTGATACAATATGAGCATTGGCACATGCCCAGCAGCCAACGTGGACTGTATCCGAATGAGAAGTTTTATCTAGTCAGTCTCTCATTGAAGAGTGATAAGATAAATGCAGTGTCTGACCACATTTTGTGATGATGTAGAAATTTACCCAGATGGATCCAATGACTGGCCATTAAGTTATGTTTACCTTTAACTAAGAACTTAGACCACCTGTGGGTGAAAAGCTTCATATCCTATAGACACTCCCAAGGTTTAAATCCTTCCCCTTCTTCCTGAGTTGGAAGAAATCTAACCAAATGCTCTTATTTGCCTTCATTTTTTCCCCTTCCATGTATTTTTCTTTTGCTATGACTGAAGAAGTCTGTCACTTCACTGTCTCTAAAACCTGAATTCTACTACATGCTAGTAGAAGGATCATGTAGAAGGATGTTTGCCACTGTGGGTTTGTGATCAAGCTAATCAGTTGTTTTTGCAGATATACTATTTACTGGGACAGCTGATGGGAAGATTATCAAAATTGAAGATGGGGAAATACAAACAATATCCAGAATTGGCCATGGTCCTTGTGGTGAGTGACAGCTCCTGAACATAGTGTATCTGAAAATGTCTGAGTCAAGGGTATGTGTTGCTTAAACTATGTTCAGTCTGGATTGCTCATGCAAGTGCTTATCTTACCCAGAGTGGTAATGGGGTGCCTGGACTTTTGTACTCCTTGAGTTGGGGAGGGAAGTGGAAATGCTGTAGCCAACTGCCTTCTCCAGAAATTTCTAATTTTTCAAACTGTAGATGTTCTGAACTTCTTAGCTCTTCAGGACTCAAGTATCTCCTTGAATTTGTCTAAATTCTTCAGATTTACAGTATTCCCCTTCCTCTTCGTGTAGAAGTATTCAATGTCCGGGTCTTGAGAAAGCAGCTATTTCATGACAATGTTGGACCTTTTCAGAAAAAGAAAGGTTTTTTTAATTAAAAATTAATTTAATTAAAAAAACCTAATTCCACGAACCTGCAGTAAAACTGATTCTTTCTGAGAAGAAGCATTTCATTAAATTCAATTTTCTGATATTTAACCCTATTTGAGGCAGCTGTTAGCTAGTGACTAGCCTGGCAGATTGTATGATTCTCTCTAGACTGGTGAAAACATGGCATGGGGATATCTGTTTCACTCACACCTAGAAAAGTAGGAATCTTTTCTTTAATGAAGGTATGTGCCATATGTATGCCACAGAGATTTTTAAGCTACAGTTTGAGCCAGGTGCCCACCAAGCTGCTCTATCATTCTCCTCCTTAGCAGGATGGGGGAAGAAAGGAAGACAAATAAAACCCCCTCTTAGGTTAAGATACAGACAGTTTACTGAAACAAAAGCAAAGGTCACATGTGCAAGCAAAGGAAAAAAAAACCCCAAACCCTCAAATGTTTTATTCTCTACTTCCCATCAGCAAATGATGTCTGACTTCTTCCTAGGAAGCAGGGCCTTGGCACATGTAAATTGCTTTGAAAGATGAATGTTGTAAATAATGAATGCCTCCCCTTCCTACTCCTTTCTCTTAGGTTTTATATCTGACCTAATACCATATGATGTGGAATATCCCTTTGGTCAGTTTGGGTCAGCTCTCTTGGTTATGTCCCCTCCCAAGATCTTGCCCAGTCCCAGCCTACTGGAGAGGGGAATGTTGGAGAGAGCATTAATGCGGTGCCAGCACTGCTCAGCAGTAGCCAAAACACTGGTCTGTTATGGACACCTTTCTAGCTACCAAAGCAAAGCACAGCATTGTGAGGGCTGCTGTGGGGAAAATGAACTCCATCTTACACATATCCAATACACTTATATAGGTAGCCAGAATGCCTTGTATTTGTTTCTATTTGGAAAACCATTTTAAAACTGTTTCCTAAGGAACCCACGAAGATGAGCCAACGTGTGGAAGACCACTTGGCATCAGAGTTGGGCCAAATAACACTCTTTTTGTGGCAGATGCTTATTATGGACTCTATGAAGTTGATCCTGATACAGGTATGACCTTTCTGCTCAGTTCTTCCACTGACAAATCTGGGCTTCATTTGCAGTTTTACCAGATACTGCAGGCCAGAAAACAATGCCTGTCTTCTTTGTAAAGTGATTTGAAGCTGTCTGGATGAAATGAGTCATGCAAGAACTTGATATTTATTTTCCTGTAGCAGTCACTTCCTCTCTGTATCTGTCTGTCTGGATCAGTTACTATAACTTATCTTCTGGTGTTACATATTTTTGGTTGTCAAAATTGCTACCTCAGAACCCATGAATAAAGCTCTGTGTAGCTGTTTCAGTTTTCATAAAAGGAAAGAAAAAAGATTGTTGTTACATAAACTTTTTGTTGTTTTTGCTGTACTTTTGTTTCTGCCTTGATCTTGCTGTGGTAGTGAAAAGCTTATAACTTCTCTGTAACCTAAATCTACACAAAGGGAAGAAAGATTTATTTTGGTGCAGCTGAAGATCACGTGGCTTGTTCCTGCTGAGAAAGGCACTGTTGCATTGTGCCTTTCAATGTGTCCCTGAGGCAGATCTCAGGGAGCTGTTTAGGAGCTGTGCTGTCAGAAAGTGATAGTTGGTTTTGTGTAGGGTTGATTTTTCTGTCAGTTTACCTCTGCACATTGGCTTCAGGTGGGGAGAGGCTGGCCAAATGCTAGGTGAAATGTAATAGAAAGATTCAGACTGTGTTGCCCTGGGAGAGTATTTGGATGGCAGACAGCTGTCATAATAGCTCAGTCATGACAAAAACAAGCATACAAACCCAAACCCTGTGCCTGAACATGACTTAATTAGATTTTGGTTGATTTTTAGAGATTTGACCTTAATAATTGACCTGGTAGTTTGTGGCAGAGCAGTTCAGTGGACCTGCTGATGTTTTAATGCCTAGAAAGTATTACTCTTTGTTCCTACAGGTTTATAGGGAGAGAAGGAGTAGTGATTGGCTTGCCTGCATCCTTGCCTGCCCCCTGCTTGCCTGCAGGTTGGGACCTGAGTTTGCACTTTGTTTCATATGAACTTCAGAAATGTGAAAATTTGGCACTTATCATTAGGGAACATAATCTACTGTTTCAGTTTTTCTGGAGAGTATTTTCTCCTGGTCATTCATGTTGAGTTGTTCCATTACAGGCCAAAACCTTCTTGCTTAACAAAGAGGCAGGAATTGAAAAAAGTGAACTGAATTTCGTATTAGTATTTACTCATTTCCAAAGCAGGACATACAAAAGCTTGTCTTGTGAGTCTTTTTTTTGTTTCTTTTGTAACCAGGTGAAACGAAAATGCTTGTGTCAACCAAAACAGTAATTGAAGGTCAGAAGTTGTCATTTGTAAATGATCTTACAATGACCCGGGATGGGAGGAAAATCTACTTCACTGACTCCAGTAGCAAATGGCAAAGACGAGACTACTTATTCTTGATTATGGAAGGCACAGATGATGGGCGGCAAGTATCTCTTCTCTGAGGCATTTAACTTACTGTAAGCTCAGTTGTAGGAATGGACTTCACCGCTTCCTTGGTCTTCAAATTTTTTCTCCTTATAAACCACCTGTGCAAACACTGCACTGCTCAGGAGAGGTAAGAGTATGTGTGGATGTTGCTAAAGAGACCTGCAGCAAAATAAATGAGATTCTTCTTTTTCCTTCAAGAGGACTTGCATGGAACATCTGTTTTAGAAGTGAAGGTGTTAGCATTACCTTCAGCTCAAATCCTTCACGAATGCTGCCAGTCTCAAGTGGCTTATTATTTCTTCTGTGTTCATAAACAAATGCTTCCTGGCTATTCTGCCTTTTTAACTTAAGTGAAGTGCATTGAGAAAAGATGGAATGCCTGGAGAATGAAACAGACATGAATAAATATTTGTGTTAACTCAAAAATGCTTTTTTTTTAGCCTCCTTGAATATGACACAGTAACAAAAGAAGTGAAAGTCTTAATGGTGGGGCTGAGGTTTCCCAATGGTGTGCAGCTCTCTCCTGCAGAAGACTTTGTCCTGGTGCAGGAGACAACCATGGCTAGAATCAGGAGGTGAGTATGACTTCACTGAATTTATTACCAATCTCTGTTTAGAGATTGTTTAAATAAATGAGTGGAATGATAAAAGAAATCCTACACTTTATTTATGCCTAGGTATAAGTGACAGAGAAGGTGGCCTTCCTCGATACTTGTTTTTTTTTTATTTTGCTGTAAAAATCTGCAATGCGTAATCTTTCCATCGTGGGCTCCTTACACATAGTGGAGTAAGCTGACTTTTTTTCTGGTGAGAAGAGTGTGGCTGTATTTCCCTGAACCTGAGGAATGAAAAAAAACCCTCTTTTTGAAATGAAATAATTTTGGGACTTTTATTTGTTATTTAGACTGCTTAAGATGTCCTAATCTACTATCTATAACTTTCAGGTATTATGTATCTGGGCTGATGAAAGGTGGAGCAGATATGTTTGTTGAGAACATGCCTGGTCTTCCAGATAATATCAGGTTAAGCAGCTCTGGAGGATATTGGGTAGCTATGGCAGCTGTCCGGCACAATCCTGGATTTTCTTTGTTGGATTTCTTGGCTGAAAAACCATGGATTAAAAAGATGATATTTAAGGTAAAAAAAAAAAATTAAAAAGAATTTTTTTAAAAAATCACCTTTAGTTTAGGAATCGAAGTGCTAAATATTTGTTTTTCGTGTTTCTTCCTCTTCACAGGAAGACTTAAAAAAATGTTTTGTGTTGTGCTTAAAACTGTTGTTGCTGTCCCTGGGTAGAACAGTCCTTTATATTCATAGGTAGTAAAACAGAATATTCTGAGTTGGAAGGGAGCCACAAGGATCATCTAGTCCAACTCTTAAGTGAATGGCCTGTACGGGGATCATACCTGTGACCTTGGCATTATTAGCACCATGCTCTAACTAGCTGAGCTAATCTGCATTCTGTAAAACTAACGTTTGCTTCTCTGAGTAGCGGGTAAACATCTCTTAAGTTGTCTTCCATCTTGATCTCAGGAAAGAAACGGGACTGTCTCTACTCTAGTCATGCAGCAACACAGGATCTACATTTGGATATGTGAAGACTTCACCTTTGTACCTGAAGTGCCTAAAATACTTATTGCCAGGTGTCTGAGGAGTGTTTGGGAAGTCTGGCCTGTTCTAATGACTACCGTAGGCATCTTGGGAGACAGTGTGTGTGTTATGGATGGTGTTGGGTGACATTTTGTTCTGATTCAATATGCCTTTTGTTGTGTCACACCCTGAGGATGAGGATGAGCAAGAATAAGGGCTATCTGATGCTAAAGAAACGGCATGGTGCTTTTTGGACAATACAAAGACATAAAAATACTTCTTCTGTCCTTGAAAAAATAAAAATCAACAAGTGGTGTTTAGAATGGAAGCACCATTTCAGCTAAACAAGCTCTGTGCTGTCCCTGTCTCTCCTGGTGCAGTGCAGGAGCCTTAACAAAAAATGATGCTACGGGCAGCAGAGCATGATGGCTGCTTGGCTCAGCTGCACCAGAACAAGCTGATGTCTCCTGCTTGGGCAACCTTTCAGCCTAGCTCTGGAGTAGAGTAAGCTTCTGCTGGTTGTTTTGTTTCTTTTCAAGTTGCCTTTTCACATATTAATGCATTAACCCTGTGTAATAGTCTTTACTCAAATTGTGTGCTTATGTTCTTAGCTGCTTCTTCCAAGGAGTGTGGAATGGTCTTTGCCTGTATAAGTGGCTGAGATATAATTGTGGAGAACAAAATCTTTTGTTAATTTTCTGTTTTTCTTTTCTTTTTCTTTTAGTTGCTGAGTCAGGAAACCGTGACAAATTTTGTGCCCAAATATAGCCTTGTTGTTGAACTTACTGAGACAGGATCCTACAGAAGAAGCTTTCATGATCCCAATGGAGTGATGGTAGCTTATGTTAGCGAGGCACATGAACACGATGGATATCTTTACCTGGGTTCCTTCCGGTCTCCGTATATTTGCAGAATTAATCTTCAGCATGTTTAACTGTCCCTCCATGATGAAGTCCCACTGTCCTATAGTATTCCAGAGGTACAAAGGAAGCATATATTAGAGGCAGTTTGTGACCAAGGACAAAAAGTGAAAGTCTGTTAACGTGCAGTAGCACTGTTGCCATAGGAAAACATACAGCTTGCTGTACCTGTTCTCTTCCTTGATTTGACTGCTCATGTTTTGGAGTTGGTGTGCATAATTGTTAATATCTGAAGAGTATGGTGGGGCATCTTCATTCAGTTATTTGTTCCTCAGAGAACTTCCACTGCTTTTCCGTGCCCAGCCCTGTTTGGAGTCATCTTAAACAGACATCATTGTGTTGCCTTTAATGCAACTGTATGTCTTCTTACACTGGAAGGATTTGTGATATATGGAATTTAATTATGTAATATTTGAATTGAAGATAATGGCTTGCATGTGTTTATTTCTGTTTTAGAACCTGCTGTTTAGGATTACAGTATATATTCTGATGTCATACCATGGTGCTGTGGTAGAGGCAGCAACATCCAGAAATCAACAACATGTGTAGAAATTTAGTTAGACCATTGGGTTTCTTCAATTCCAACCTGTGTAAGTAACATTAGACACTACAATTAGCTGTTAATCAGAACCAAATTTCATTGTTACCTGTGGACTCCTGTGTTTTTTTCTAGCATTGTGATCAGATGATGAATGAAAGTTGCATTTTCTATGTTATTAAGGGCTAGTCCCAGCAGGTTTAAAAAGGGTCATATGTAGTATTTCTTCCATGTTTATCAGGTCCTGTAAGTCTGTTGTTGATTATCTAGGTGACCATTCCTGAGAGACAAGTGAGAGAAGAGGGCCAGCTGCAGGAATCCTCTTCAACATGCTTTTTATGGAGAAATGGTAAAGATTTTGGGGAAGACTGGTGTCTGAAGATGGATGTGGACTCAAAGGCCCCCTGTAGAATCTAGTAATGGTGGATAAGGAAGGCTTTGGTGGAAGATTTTGGAATGCAATAGTAGCTCATGGATGCTTTCTGTCATTCCAGAGGGAATGATATACTTCCTCTGTTAACAGATACTCTGCTTGGTAAATCCAGAGAATGCTTTTCTGTCAACTGTTGCAAAGGAAAACCTGTGCCATTACATTTTGTGGCTGGAGAGGCTGGCAGCACAAAGGAATTCCAGGCACCTCAGACAGTAAGTCTTCAGAGGCTCAACTTAAATGCCTCTATGCAAATACACATAGCATGGGGAATAAGCAAGAGTTAAAGATGTGCATGTACCTGCCTGTGGTCTCATTGGCATCACAGAAACGTGGTGGCATGGCTTCTATGGCTGGAGTGTTGAAAGGATACAGGATCTTGAGGAAGGACAGGCAGGAGGCATGAGGAGAGGGTGTTGCCCTCTGTGTCAGTGACCAGCAGGAGTGCATGGAGCTCTGCCTGCGGATGAATGAGGAGCTGGCCGAGGGGTTAAGGGTCAGGATTAAAGAGAGAGCAGGGACAGGTGACGTTATAGTGGGGGTCTGCTACAGGCCACCCAGCCAGGAAGACTGAGTGGATGAAACTGCCTATAGACAGGAGGGGCCACACGTTCACAGTTCCTGGTCCTCGTGGGGGATTTCAATAACCCTGACATCTGTTGGAGGGACAACACAGCAGGGCCAAAGCAATCCAGGAGGTTCCTGGAATGCACTGACAGTAACTTCCTTCTCCAAGTGATAGAGGAGCCAAGGAGGAGAAGTGCTATGCTGGACCTTTTGCTCATCAACAAGGAGGGGCTGGTGGGGAATGTGAAGCTCAAAGGGAGCCTTGGCTGCAGGGACCGTGAAGTGTTGGGAGTTCAAGGTCCTTAGGGCAGTGAGGAGGGCACATAGCACATTGCTGCTGCCCTGGCCTTCAGGAGGGCAGACTTTGGCCCCTTCAGGGGTCTGGTTGGTAGAGTGCAATGGGATAAAGCCCTGAGGGAAGAAGGGCCCAAGAAAGCTGGTTGATATTCAAGGGTCACCTCCTCCAAGCTCAGGAGTGATGCATCCCAACAGAGAGAAAGCTGGGCAAAAATGGCAGGAGGCCTGTGTGAATGAACAAGGAGCTCCTGGACAAACTCAAACACAAAGTGGAAGCCTACAGAGGGTGGAAGCAGTGGCAGGAAGCCTGGGAGGAATACAGAGATTGTGTGAATAGCCAGAATCAGGTTAGGAAAGCCTGAGAGAATTAAACCTGGCCAACAACATGAAGGGCAACAAGAAAAACTTCCATGTGTATGTTGATGATAAAAGAAAGACTAGGAATAATGTGAGCCCTCACTAGAATGA
Organism: Manacus vitellinus; assembly: GCF_001715985.3. Lineage (NCBI taxonomy): Eukaryota > Metazoa > Chordata > Aves > Passeriformes > Pipridae > Manacus > Manacus vitellinus. The sequence continues at coordinate 1,452,918 of NW_021940822.1, forward strand.
AAGGGACAACCTGTTTACTGGGACATGGCAAAGGCTGAGATAGTCAACAACATTTTTGCTTCTGTCTTCACCAGCAAGTGCTCCAGCCACACTGCCTGAATTGCAGAAGGCAAAGGCAGGGACTAGGAGAATGAACCAGTCCGCTGTAGGAGAAGATCAGGTTCAAGACCATCTAAGGAACATGAAGGTGCACAGGACCTGTTGAAATGCATCCATGGGTTCTGAGGGAGCTGCTGGATGAAGTGGCTAAGTCACTATCATATTTGAGAAGCTGTGGCAGTCTGGTTAAGTTCCCGTCATCTAGAAAAGGGAGAAAATAACCCCCATTTAAAAAAAAAAGGGAAAAAATGAAGACCTAGGGCACTACAGGCCAGTCAGTCTCACCTCTGTGCCTGGCAGGATCATGGAGCACAGAGAGACTGGAACATGTTGCCCAGAGAAGTTGTCTTGAACCCTGGAAGGGGTTCAAGGCCAGGCTGGATGGGGCTTTGAGCAACCTGTTCTAATGGAAGATGTCCCTGATGATCTCTTAGGTCCCTTCCAACACCATGATTTTAAATAAGAGGTTTTTGCATCTTGGAGAACTAAAGGGTTCAGCAGCTTTGTAATTTAGTGCATTGATTTGTACTTTGGAACTGAAGCTTTTGCTGCTCTCTCCTTTTCTGCCACTGGGTGACAGTCAAATATAAACGTACGTTATTGCTCAATTTCCTCATCTTTGAAAAGGAAATAATTAAGTCTTGCTGTATATGTAATGCAAAGCACCATAGACGGGGAAGATGATAAAAATGTCATCCACTTTCACTGGCCTTCTATGCTTCTCTCTATTAATGGAGGCCTATGCGAATGAAAATTATTCTTTCTTGTCAGTGCTTCTGTCACCTTGTTCTGTGTTAATTCCAGGCTGCAGCAGTCCTGTGGCAAGTAGAAATGTTTATGGATGATGGTTGCTGGATCAGGCTGACTTCTTCCTGTACAGGCCAGGAGCTGCAAACCCTATTGCTTAGTATGGTGGTTACTCAATTTGGGAGGGTGTTCAGTAAGATGCCAAAGAAGCTTAATAGATGAGTTGCTGCAGGCTCTGACCTTTGGTGCAGCTGAACCCTATCTTAATAGTTTGTGGACAGAGATGGAGTGATACTGTCGTAACTTTGAAAGGCTGGAGAGGTGTGACTGCTACGGGCATGGGCAGACTTACTGCTGTGAGAACTCTGAAGAAGGGCTGAGAATGGGACATGCTTGCAATGTCTCTTTTTGGGAAAGCCCAGCCCAGGGCGGGCTGTTTCAGCATCAGCTGATTAACACTGCTCTGCCAGCCCTTGGAACTATTTGTCCTGTTCTGGACGGATGTGAAAGTTGAACTTGATGTGATCTTAAACTGGGGTTGAAAAAGCAAGTCTGCTGTGGTGATTCTTTTATGCTGATGCTTTGGTACCCGAGGGGCAAGCATGGCTTTGCCTCTTGAGACATAGTTATCTCTAGTGATTCATTTGCCAAAGTATCCAACAGGAGGTTTTATGAGAAACTTTTCCTGACTTTTGCAGCGAAGTAGACCTCCACTGTTTTGACATGCCAAATGTGATGGCTTTTGTGTGACTAATTCCCTTTTAAGACAGTTTCCCCAAAGTTATGAAGTGGGAAAGCAAATAAGTTGTAGTGCTGTGGATGCTCAAGAGGGTAAGTCATATGAAAACTTGTCTCTTGGGAGTTTTTTAGTTCGGATTCTTTTTCTACTCCTCTAACCCTTCGCTCCTTCCTGGCCATTGTTGGAGATAACTTAGTACACTGTGGTCTTGTCTTTTTTAGTTCTGTTTGAGCTTTGGAACAAGTACAGCTGACCCAGAGATCATCAAATAACTTGCTTTTCTTGGGGAATGGGAAAAGAGAATGCCAAATATGAGTAGTATTTAACAGAGTGTGGCTTTGTCTGGTGTGACTTTTGAGTGCTCTAGTCCAAGCTGTCAAACTGTGGCCAGGTGTATCTCAGGGGCAGGTGCAAGAAGACTAGAAATGTTTATGGCAGAACTGAAGCCCAGAAGCAACTTCCTCTAACTTGAACATAGCTAGTGCCCTTATTCACTGGGGCTATTACCTTCTGAGCTCATCTTTTAATCCTGTGATAGCAGGGAGGGTTGTTCTGCCAGGTGCCACAGTCAGGAGAGAAGGCTGGGCACCACGAACATATTGGAGCTGTCTGCACAAGAGTCTTCTGAGAGGGATCAATTTGCATGTAAAATCTGGCAAGTCAGTGGTGAAAGCTAGTGCTGTGGCAGGGAAGAAGCTGAGCTAATGCCTTGGGTACTTGGGTTCTTTGTTGTCCCTGATGTCTCATGGGAGCTCAGTCACTACTTTTCCATTGTGGCTGGTGGTGCAGGTTTGTTGCTGGCCAGACCTCTTCATCTGTGAAATGCAGCTCTAACCACAGCTGCATTCGAAATAACTGCAGGCAGACACCCCTTTGCACTGAGAGCAGGATGTGAATTCTGGGAGTAGGGGTCAGAGGCAAGCAAGAATTTGTGCCCATGAAATTTGTAGTTTCTGATATCTTGCCCTACCTGTCTTTCATCCACCTCGGGCAATAAAATTTTTCCATCGTTCTTGTCTATGCTACATTGGCAAACAGCTGCATAACTTGTCAGTCTAAATGAGTTTGTCTAAAGGTTAAGCGTTTGGACAAAGTGCGGTTTTCAGTTAAATTTCTCAGAATGAAAAAAACCTGATTGTTGAGCCTGTACAGAGGGAGTTGATTGGGTACAAGTCCAGTCAGTCAGTAGTACCCTTAAAAAAACATAAAGACTGCTGAAGTCTGTAAAACCCCAAATATAAACTCTGGTAGGTGGCATAATTCTAAGCAACAAACTTTGCACAGTGACAGGCTACTTAACCAGGCCACTGGCATTTAATTTGTTGTAAGAACCTTAACATCTTAACACTTAGTTTTATCTGAAGCTTTGTCTACATAAATAAACTGTGTTTGGCCCTGCAAGTCAGAGGTCAACCTGAAGTGGAGTGGGATTGTGGTATGTGAAGCACCAACGTCTAGGAGAAAGCCAGCATGCTTGATGCTTTCTGGTGAGAGAGATGCCTGGCCCAAGATGGCTGATGCTTCCATGGCCACTAAAATGGAAAGGAGGCCAGTTACTGTTGTGGTGACAATGTTGGTGGGGGACCAGAGTGGAACTGCAGAACCAAGAAGAGGTATCATTGTGCAGTTTAAGGATATTATGACAAGTATCTGAATGCAGGGTCTGCATACCTCCAGTCCAAGGAGACCTGAAGTGTGCTGAGGCTGAAAGGAGGTGCCTTTCCTGAGAGCAGATGGTGTTGTCTCCCATTCCTGCTGCTGTGCTGGATCCTGATAATGCAGAAATGGGGTGATCTGTTGACTGACACACAGATCTCTCATTATTCGGCATAAGGGGTTCTTAAGGACAATATTTTTCTAGAAACTCGGGGTTTTCTAATCCTTAATAGTTCCTCAAATACAATTCTCCTAGAGTAAAAGAGCAACGCTAAAATGCCTGTGGAATAAACAAACTGACATAATCTCCTCTTGATGCTTCCATGGAGACTAGTTTTACAGGCTCGTTCCACTTCCACAGAGGCATCAGTCAATGGCATGTTGGTTTCAGATGCACGTGTACATACCTGCCTTGTGCAAGGAGAAAGCTGGAATAAGTCAGGCTTGAAAAAAACCAGCCAGTCTTCTTGATGATATCAGTGCAGGAACATGACACCTTTGCAGCTCTGAGACTGTTTTCTAGTGTGAAAACATGGCCTTACTGGAAGCAGCGAGAGGTATCCAAAGATCTTGCCAGAGCAAGATTGGTTTTTGGTGGCAGAAGAAAGGGGCTGCAGTTCCCTAAAAAGGGAGGAAACCCTGTCTGCATAACTCCCAGAGGAACCTGAGGCTGCTTCCTGTGTCTTATCCAAGCTTCTTTTGGGACATACTATGGCATATGAAAGAATATTGCTCTGTCTCTTGAAGGACTTGGTGAAATTTTTGCTTTAGTGTAAAGCCTTGCAGTGAAACAATGTAAGGCAAGGAACTAAGCTGGAGTACTCCGTGGCTGTGCATTCTAAAGATGTTTTGTTTTGCCTTGTTGGTGGAACAGATGTTCCTGCAGGGCACAAGTATCAGGAAGATTTTGCTGAAGCTATTTAAAATGTTACTCCACAGCTAACTGCCCTGTCTCTTTTCTGTAGCAAACTTCTCCTTTAGTAGAGCTGCTGGAAGATAACTCACGTATCCCTCTGACACTTTTATGCAAAAGTTGGTTTCTCAGTGTAAACAGCTGATGAAAGTGATTGCAAAGCCTTGGCATAAGTCTGATTCCTTTAAATCTGTGTCTGCTTTGTGTCAGTGACCTTTGGAGGTGAGATGATGACCTCTAGGTCTGTCTGTTCAGTGATCTCAACAGAGATCTGATGATGCTGACACCTGGGCCTTCTTATCTAGCTGCAAAGAGCACATAAGGCAGCTAATTTCTGCTAATTTGTTTGAGGTATGGACTGAAAAATTTTGCAGTAAGTGATTGTAGTTAGCTATATACAAGGCTTTTTCCTTGTAGCCAGCAGCAGTCGTGTCTCCTTATCTAGCTGCTGCCGATTAAACCTTGTTTTGGTTCTGTGCACTGCACGTGTGACTCCCCTAGCTGTGAGTTCTGAAGGTCAGTGAGGTTGTGAAATTGGGTACACCTAGTATAGGCACGACTTCCAAGTCCTTAATGTAGAGCTATTGATGTGAAGAGAATGCAAAGTGAAAGTCTGTCAGTAAGCAGACTGGTGGCAGGCAGTTTTTCCTGTACAGTTTCAAAAATGAGAGTATCAGAGGAAGTATTTGCATAGCAAAGCTTTTGAGCAAATGCAGATCTCCCTTTGAGGATCACTGAGCACTGTGAAACTCTGGTGAAACTCAGGCTAGCTTGGTTTGAGTAGCACTGGAGGTCTCCTCAGTGTGCAGCCAGTCCTTCCATGTGGCAGACTGTTTGAGATCTCATCCTCACATGCAGCTAAGTTTCCTCTTAAGTAGATGAGCCAGGAAACTGTGTCATGCATTGAGCCCATTGCTTCCAGCATACTGGAGAGAAATCTGAGGCTGAAGTAAGCCACTCCTTCAGCTTGTTTGTACCAGTCCTGCATGAACCCATACTTCAGAAGCACCAGCTTTGGTTGTTCACAAGCTCTTAATGTCACTGCTGGGATGTTCTTTTTTCTCCAACATCCAGGGCTAGCAAGAACAAGTTTTTCTTTTCACCTTATGCCCTAAATATTTACTAGAAATATTTTTATTTAATCGCCATTGTAACCTGGAATAGACGTCAGAGCCTTGGCAAGCTCTGCAAGGATGTGAACTCCTTGGAGTGAAGTGATGAAGAGTTAACCTTGGTGTAAATTCTAGCAAAGATGCAGAGGGCAGAGACATTGGCTATTTGATTGCTGCATGTCATTGGGATTAAATGGTATTTAGCTCCAGTTCTTTAGGTCAGTGCTAGCAGTGTCCTCTTCTTTAATTTCCCAAATCTTTCCTCAGCGAAGTGCTCTGGAGTGGTACAAAAAGCTTAGTTGACTTTAGCTCTGCTTATTTCTTTGGTGCTCATGAAAGTTCTGTTATCTACCTGGGGAGATGATGCAGCTTTAAACATAAGGCTGACCTGTCTTTCTCAGAAGGTGCTTGTCTGTTTGGATAGAGAGGTCCAAACTGTCTTGCTGCATTTTCCTGGACAGAGCAACAAGATCATGTTGGGTTTATCAGCCTGCATGATGCTAAGTTATTAGAGAACATTATTAAGGTATTAGAGAGTGTCCAAAGGAGGGCAGTGAAGATGGTGAAGGGCCTTGAGAGGGCTGTATGAGGAGCGGCTGAGGTCACTCTGTCTGTTCAGCCTGGAGAAGAGGAGACTGAGGGGAGACCTCATTGCAGTTACAACTTCCTCCTGAGAGGAAGAGGATGGTCAGACAGTGATCTCTTCTCTGTGGTGACCAGTTGTTGGCAGGACCCAAAGGAATGGCCTGAAGTTGTGTCAGGGGAGGTTTAGTGAGATATTAGACAAAGATTCTTCACCCAGAGAGTGGTTGGGTGCTGGAACAGGCTCCCCAGGGAAGTGGTCGCAGCACCAAGCCTGACAGAGTTCAAGAAGAATTTTGACAATATCTCAGGCACATGGTGTGACTCTTGGGCATGGTCCTGTGCAGGGCCAGGATTTGGACTCAGTGATCCTTGTGGGTCCCTTCCAACTTGGCATATTCTGTGATTCTGTAAAGTTCACTTGGCTTTAACTTTTGTTGCTCTGACAAATAGAGAATTGGCTCGGTGAGGAGACTGCGACAAAGCTGCTTGTGTCAGGGACTTGAAGAGTCACACATGGGACACTGTTCTGTGGTGTGCTTACTGTCTGCATGTGTCTCTGCACAGACGTGAGCCAACAGTGTGCTGCCTTTCACCCCCACTGTGGCATGTGAAAGGTGTATGACATCCGTTACTGTCCTGCTATCTGAAGGAAGAACCATTCTGGGCTAGACTGTGTAGGGCCAACAGCCTGGTTGGAAGCCCTTGGCATTGTGTGAAACACTCAGCTGAAGGGAGAAAGGGATTGAGACCATTCCTAACTGTTATGGTGAATATTCATACCATTACGTCATCTGAAGAGGGTATGCCGTGTTCGAGGAGGGGGGGTGTTTTGCTGCGGGGAAAGAGTTGATCCAGGGTCTCAGCCATGGCCAGAAACCGTCCCTGCCTTGCTGGGACAGCAGCAAAGCTGGGAGCCACTGACTCGCTGTGTTGTGCTGGAATCAAAGCAGCCCAGGGGTCACCCCTGCCCCCCCAGCTGCCACACTGCCACAGTCTCACCGGCGCTGCCAGAGTGCCACCCGGGCCTGCCACTGCCAGAGCACATGGAACTGCTGCTGTTCACTTGCCACGTGGAATCGCTGCCTGTGCCGGAGCCCCTGCTGCCACTACACAGCCCAGTCAAGCCAAGTGGGCCAAGGCACTGCATCGGGGGTAACATGTGGCAGAGAACAAGGAGACTCTGAACTGGTACCACCACTGCAGTTTTAGTTTAGTTAACTAAATCGTATGGAGTGGCCAGTTTGGTGGTGTGGCTCCTGTGAGCAGCGCAGTTCTGGTTTTTTTGCTTTTGCCCCTGTTCTTCCATGGTTTTCTTTTGTTTGGTTGGGTGGACAGGGTGGTTGGCAGGGAGGACCCTCCACCATTCTCTTTCCCCTTTGTTCCTGGGGGACTGCGTGATGCGGTAAACTCTTTTTTTGTGGGTAAGCCATTTCCTTTGTATCTTTGTGGTGCTGCTATCTTTCCTTGTTAGTAAACTGTTATTTTTTCACTTAAAACCTCCTTGCTTTTTTTTGTCTCTCTATATTGGGGGGGGGGGCTAATAAAAAGGGGAGGGAATTCATTTTATTGGAGTTCTCCTCCCAATATTTGTCTTTAAACCAAGACACTAACCCCTTTGAGATTCGAAGAGCAGTCTTGGCTTCTTGCCTTCCTACAAACTTAGCTGTGGCTTGACTTTGCTGCTTCCTGAACAACTCAAGCCACTATAGTTGACTTTCTTTCTCCTTGTCTTTGGCACCAGGCTGTCAGTGGTAGCTTGTGTGTTGGGTGAATGTAGCACCAAATTACATCCTTTCATGACCCTTCGGGAGCTTTCTTTTGAACACTGCTTTTTTTTCCAGACAAAAGACTGCTATTCCCAAAGACAAGATGCAACACAGCTGCCTCTCCAGCACTGGATGCTGAATTTGACCTGCTGGTGGGTCACCTGCTCATCACAAATGATGTTTCTGAAGCAGGACTTGAGACTTGCCCAGCTTGCAAAGGTTTGCTTTGGGATTACTTGGAGCAGAGACCTCAGCTATGCTGTTAATAGATCCATCTTAAGATCCCCAGCCCTTGGCCCAGAGCTCTTCACTGGCCTTTCTTGACTGAATGCTTGTTATAAAGGCTGAAATTGTTACTGCTAATACGAGTTGCAATATTGCTGTAGAAAGGCAACAACTCTCAGAAGAGGAGTGTTTGTGGGGAAAAAAACATGCTCTTTGTGGCTTAGGTCAGGGCCCTTTACATTTAGAAGTGCTGGTCTATGAATGACTGAACATGGGGTCAGACTTTATTGCTGTTTTAAGGGACCAGCTACCTGAATCCTTGCTAATAAGGACCTTAGTCCAGTGTAAGCAATAATCAGCCCATGGATGAAGAGTGAAGGCTGAAGGAATGGTAGATGCCCACGTAAAGAAAACCATCATTCTCCTGAACCTGAATATAATCTGTGGTCTGCCAGAGATTAAATATCATGTGTTAACCTACATGAAACTATTTTGTTTAACCTCAGCAGAATTATGCTTTGGGAATATGATTAAGTTTATTCATCTTGGCATTTGCAGTGATGCCCTTTCATAGTGTAGATTAGCTTTTGATTAAAGTAGAAGCAGTAGTTAGACTGTGTCATTTCTGGGCTATCTATGTTTCAAGACATTCTTATCCGTACTTCTGTCTTGAAAAAAGAACTTCTGTCTACCTCTTGCATTCCTGATAAATATGTCTAACCTTTTCCCTATCACTGGAGACTCTTAAAACTTGTGCATGTGTGTATCCCCAGGCAAACTATCCCACTGTTGTAAAGCTTTCCTCGGTGTTGTAGTCACACGTGCTGTGGTTTAGACTTGCTTCCATCATGGCTTTGTGAAGGTTATCACAGAATAAAGCAAGTGTAACGACTTCCTGGGTGTGCTTGAAAATGCAGCCAGAGCGTGGATGGGTCATTACTGAATCAATGAAAACATGTGTTCATGTACACTTTAGTTTTGGAAAAAGAGATACACAACTGGATAGCAATACATTCAGTCAAGGCAGGTCTTTGTCACTTTTGAGTATCGTTCTCAAGGAAAAAACAACCATGCACTTTGAGAGAAAAGCTCTATGGTGGTTCTGTACATTCTCCACTTTAGTATTGATGTCAACAGTCCAGATAAGGAAAAACACATGGTGGTAGATCCCCTGTAAGTCAGGGTCTCATGGGGAAAGCTGTTGGTGACAGTGGACAACAGGGACATGTACTTTCTGTAGCCAAGGTGTTATCCAGACCTCAAAATAGCATCTCAGCGTCTGCAAATAAATGGAAAATTGGTGAGAAAGTTCAGGTGTCTGTTGGTCTCAACCCCTCTCTGTGGGTTGGTCTCAGCATTGCGGGCCATGATGGGGCAGGAGAGGAGAGCATCTTTTTGTCTGCCCACTTTATCCCAGGAAGAGTACTGTTTGCTAAGTAATCATGTCTAGCAGGAAAGCCTGTGTAAGGATTTCCCCCACCTAGAAAACCTCTAGCACCTACTGTATTTCTGCACACGTTCACCCAGGGATATGGGCTAGGTGGATGTGTCCAGTTCAATTCTTTGCAGACAAGAGCTGGCCCTGGATGCTTGAGAGATAATAATCCTACCTCACCCTGGCTGGCTCTACAGAGAAGAGGCTTGTACATCTATGGGGACTTGGCAGAGCCGGTCTGAAGGTGATTATACAGCTAGAGATGGCCAAGAATCACCTCCAGTTACTCCAGCAGTTATTGAATACCCAAAAGGAATTGGACACACCTGTTGCAGGTTTTTTTTCCTCTGGAAGTGACAGCTGTCCAGGCTGGAGTGCTTCCTCTTCTCACACACAGTGCGTTTGATTTCCACATGGAGCATGTATTTCAGCCCTCTGACAATCTAGAGAAAGTAGTTTCCTCCTTTAAAGTAAGGGCAGGGGAAAGAGATGCCAAAATTTTGGCTAGGAATCAAGTGCTACATCTGAAAATTGTGTGTCACTTACACAGAGCCCTCCTGTGTAGCAGGGCGATAGAGGGACAGCTTTAGGCATTCATAGCAGTCCTGAGGAGGATCAGGGCTGCCATGTCTTGGGTGTGCCATAGGAGGGTCAATTAGAAAATGGGTTGAAGGACCTGCAGAAGTGTGCTCTTCTTACCTGTACCATGGCTTTGTTTATTCGTGAATCCTTAAACAGAAAGAGGTCATTGGAACTGTTGTTGTATCTATAAACCCCAAAGCGAGCTGCTTTGCGAACACCAGGGCTGTTGATGTTCGCTGGGATAGGGGAGCCAGGTTTCATGGTTGAATGAGGTGGTGGTACATGTATATCTGAAACAACACGAAACATGACTGTAAAATACATCAGCTGCCTGAAAGGGTGGGACCTTTAACCCTCTTAACGTTCTTACCTGTCCAATGCTTTTTGTGCTTCAGAAGGACTCTGCTCACATCCATTAAAAGTAATTTTCCTTTTTATGTTTGAAATGGTGAAAGAATCCGGTGGAATGAAGTGACATAAAAAGCTGCTGCCAGAAGTGATAGCAGAGCTCAAACTGACTTAGAAGAACCCAGAGTATCACTAATATTATTTAAAAGGTCTCTGGTACAACTCCCAGTTTATAGAAGGACTGACTTTGAATCTACTTATAAAGATAGATCAGGTTGTTCTGAGTACAATACAGTTTTGATAACATATCAAACACTGGCTAGAGAGCCCTGCTGCTCTTAGTTTGCATATCTTATCTTGCAGATATAAGTTCTTTCTCACCCACACCACCCTTAAGCCTTTGATAGCATCTTGAGGTTTTTATGTTAGAAGCATTTAGATAGTGATCAAGGTGAGGGGAAGATGCCCTCATTGTATATACTGACAAAAGACAGGGTGTCCCTCTTCTCCAGCTGGGCAGGGAAGGGCCTGGGGCAGAACTTGGACTAGTTCCTCACTGTAAAATGAGCTGCTTTGAGAATTGAAGTGCTGTTGCCCCGACCCAAATGTCAGGGACCATCTTCTGTCAATGTCAAGATCCCACATGGAATACTTCATCAAACTCTGGGGCCTCCAGCATAAGAAGGACATAGACATGTTTGAGCAAATCCAGAAGAGGGCCATGAAGATGATTAGAGGATGGAGCACCTTTCCTATGAGGAAAAGCTGAGAGAATTGAGATTGTTCAGCCTGGAGAAGGTTCTTAGGTGACCTTATTGCAGCCTTTCAGTACCTGAAGGGAGCCTACAAGAGACATGGAGAAGGACTTCTGACAATGGCATGTAGTGACAGGAGGAGGGGTAATGGCTTTAAACTGGCAGAGGGCAGGTTTAGATTAGATATTAGGAAGAAATTCTTCACTGAAAGGGTGATAAGACATTGGAACATGTTGCCCAGAGAAGTTGTGGATGCCCCATCCCTGGAAGTGTTCAAGGCTAGGCTGGATGGGACTTTGAGCAACCTGGTCTAGTGGAGGGTGTTCCTGCCCATGACAGGGTGTTTGGAATAGATTATCTTTAAGGTCCCTTCCAACCCAAACCATTCTATGATTATCAAGGTCATGAAGTGGAGAAACAAGTTGTGGAAGAAATGGAAGTTGGGGGGTGTGAAGGTTAACCCATTGCCTTTCACACTAGAGCACTTCATAGAATCATTTACTGTATATTTTTACTTGGTTGTGTAGCTATTTCCCCATGCTCTGCTTATTTTTCAATACTTGAAAAGAAGCTGGAAGCTTACAGTTGATATCATTATTTCATCCCCTTTTACATTTGGCTTCCTCTCCATTTTCCATTTTCCCACTTCTGAAATCAAAGAAGAGTAAAAAATCCTCAACCTGCACAAGGGGCCGTGCAGCCACTGCTAATGCTAAGACCTGCCAGTGCAGGAGATGATGCTCAAGTTCATGCTGTGTTTGTGTAGGCAGTGATCGTGTGCACACAGAACTTGTATTGAATCCATTGTGAAAGTCAAGCTTTTTATCACCTCTAGTGGTTTTTCACAAATAGATTACTCACTCACAGCCAGTTACACAGAGCATAGACTCTAAGCCAATTTGCACTGAGAAACCTAAGTAGAAGACAGGGTCTTGGTGATCCATTTAAAAAATAGATTATTTAAAAAAAAACCCAAACCAAACCAGCATTACATGTCATCATCATCAGCATAGAAATTTGCAAAAATTTATCTTACAGGTTGCTTATATATGTCCTAGTTACACTATCACATCCTCCTCCACAGGTGTTAATTGCTGCACCTACTTGCAACACTGTTCAAGGATTTACATCTTGACCTGAAAAGACTCAGTTCTACATCCCTCCTCAACCCAAGGATGTCCAAATTCATATCTCTTCCTGGCTGATACCACAGCTACCTTAATGACTTCCATGTTTTCTTGCAGATGGGAGCTGAGAGACCATGTGTTTGAAAGGAGCAAATGTTCTCCACGTGGCTTTGTGTTTGGTGTGGAGGTGATGAACTTTCCTATCCCATGTCTCTGATCTATGTTGGGACTGGGTGTGCAGCCATTGCTGGGCAATCTGGTGGTGTTTTTTCACCTAATAGTCCAGAATCCACCTATGGGTCCCAAGATTATTCTCTATGGGATGGTATTTTCTCACTGTAGCAAGGATGGGATTCAAGAGTCACAGAAGCTCATGACCATGGAGCCTTGGACTGAAGGTATTTCTTAAGCAAGCACATTTTACCCAGTTGTCAAAGGGGGTTAAGGCACTAGGATCCACAGGTGATTCAAGAGGGTCATGCAGGACCTGCCTGAAGTCAGAAAGGAAGTTTGAGGTAGAGCCAGGCTTTGGTTTGCCCGTAAGGCCAGCTGTCCTTTCCCTCAGGAATGCCATGCTTTTACCTGTGCCATCAATACCAACCCAACAGCTTATAGGAATCAGTTTTATCCTGAGCTCACCTAGCAACTGAAATAGTCTGCCAAGCTAAAAGCAGGTCACTGCCCTGGGTTCTTCTTGCTGCTCACCAGGACCTTGCTTGAATCTGTGCTTTCACACCTGTTGGAAGGTCAGGTGTGGCAGTGATGGGGGTGTTAACATCAGATACTCTTCTTTGTAGAAGAAATCATAGGCTTTTTCAGTCTTAACACAAGGTCCTTTTGTGGCTTTTGAGAGCCCTCAACACCTCTTGAGTCATGGTGATGTCTTTTACAGGCATGGGGTGCGAGGGTGAGTGAGACTGGCTGAAATTACACTTTATAGGAAAAAAACTATCACCTGTGTTACTCAAACCAAAAGTCAGAGTCCAAAGTGACCTTGTTCCTGACTCCAGTGCCTGGTAGATTGATCAGTGTCACATGTGGCTACATGTCTGAAATGCATCACCTGGAGATCTTTACCCTCCTATTTTCCTTCGATGACTCAGATTCCTTAAGGTTAGGATTCAGTTTTCTTTGTGTGCTTTGCTTCTCATTCAGGATGGTCACTGCATGGCACACACACTGGACTGAAGTCACTTTTAGTGTTTGAAATAGTTTGCAGTACTATATTTCCAAAACTCGGAAACTCTCTGATGTGAGGCACCTGTACTCTCTGCAACCTTTTCTGTCTGTTTCTTCCCTAGCTTGGCCCTTGAGTGCCATTACCTTAAAAAGTTGAATTTGTGTAAGGTGATGGCCCAGCTCCAGGCACAAGGCAGAATGGCTCAGAGGGTCAGATAGCAGTGCAGGGCTCTAGGCATACCAGCATTGCTGAAACAATTGTAATCCAGTCCTGGGCAGGAGCAGAGACACTGCATGACCTGCCCAGGCACCTACAATACTTAGAGGCCCAGAGGATGTGATCTCATGACTTGGGCAGAAAACTCTTGTGGGTCTACCAGGAGATGCTTAGGGCCAGAGCATACATATTTCAGACCCCATCATTGCTTCTGGATTTGTAAATGTGAAGAGAGAGAGAACGAGAGAGAAGCCAGCCCTCCTCCTGCTCCTCCTCTTGGATGATGGTAGGGTTAGATTCTTTTCTTGCTCAAACTTAACAAGCAAGCGAGGACTGTTCTTGCAGAGAGGAGCTGAATGTTGTATTAAGAGGACCTCTTTTGTGCTTTCTTCCTTAAGTAATACTTTCAGGACCTCGTTTCTGCAGTATGAGAGAGCAATCCTGTAGATGCTCCCTCCCAGCCCGCAGTGAAACAAATAGGCAGATTGAAACAGGTTGATTTTTTTTTTCTATAAGGCGCTTTCAAAACCTCTTCCTCGTTACTAGAAGCAATGCTAGGCCTTATCTTTACACTTAAGATGCACCAGAGTCCCTGCATGCCTCTGCAACACCTAAGGGAAACCACAGCAGAAACAAAAATCTACTGGCTAACCAAATACCATCCCCGAGTGCATCAGTATTTTCAGTATATGGGAGGCAAAGTGAAACTGAAGTAGAACTAAAACCTTCAGAGAAAAACACTCCTGCTTGCAGCTGCCATTCTAAAGATTTAAGGGCAGCTGCAATTAAGTTTCCTTGCTCAGCAAAGAAAGAAACGATACAGAATAATGCTTCATTAAAGTCAGCTAATCGGCACTCAAGTGCCCATCTGTACCTAGCAATCAAGTTGTTACCCACAATCTTTAGATTTAGTATTTAAGGTCACGCAGAGTTAAAACCGTTGACTTTAAAATCCTTAAATGATATCCATGGAGATAACATGCTTAACTACAAGGAAAGTCTTTTAAGCAGTTGGATTTTCAGCTGCAGTCTCAACCCTGCAGTGCTGAGCCAGCATGGGCAGCAGTTGGAAAAGAGCTGTTATTGACCAGTGCATTAGGTAGCAGCACTCACAGAACCTAAAACACAAGGACAAAAGCAATTATTTTTCACTCTTACCACATGAAGTCCTGTTGAAGCTCCAGAGTGTTAAGCAGCAAAGTACAATACAACTGTAGATGAAGTTCACTGCCATCTCCACCACTTCATAGGAGCCTGGCAGACAGGGGAGTGACTGCCCTACTTCCTGCTGGAGAAGATATGCCTCTGTGAGTGCTCTTATTGGCTGTGGGGGAAAGAAAAAAATCACCCTAAAACCCCCTGAGTCATCACAGCTCTGACGTAGATCATCTGCCTCTTGCTGATGACCACATACATCGAAGTCCAGCCACAAAGCTCTGGCTTGGTAATAGCAGCACCAGCCTTGCATTAGACAGGGACTTTTGCTTTGTGATCCTCAGGGGTTTTGCAGAAGCATAGGCAGATATGTGTGACCTAATACTGGGAAATGGTGTGGGGGTGAGGAGTGTAAGAGTCACGTGCTTTGAGGGGGAAACTTAATCCCTAAGAAATGGGCAGTGAGCCCTGTGGATGTAGGTCTTGGCTTGTATATGTGCATCTGCATGTGGAGAAGCCTGACAGAGATGATGAGTCCAGTGTCTTACTTCTGCTGATGTAGAGATGTGGGGTTTGGGTGAAAGACACACAAAAGTTTTAGGGCTATCTACCCAAGAGGACTGAGTGGAGCAAAGCTGGCAGGAAGAAGATTTTGGTTTTGATGGTAGAGGAGAACATCATACCCTACATTTAAGAAGGCTTTATGACAGTAGGAAAGGGCTGTGTTAGGTTCAGAGATGAGGAGTTTTTCTCTAGGTGCTCTCCAGAAACCAAGGGAAACATGAGGAGAGGGGTATTTTGTCTCTCTGCCTTGCAGAGCTTTTCAGTTCTAGGGTTGGATTCCCCAGTGTCAGTATATGGTTTCCAGAGACTTGCTCTCTAGGCAGTGTTGGCCCATGCTGAGAAGCTTGAAAAACTGGGGAAAAGGCTTAGCTTCCAGATTTGTGGTCCACCTGAAATAACCAGCTGACAGATTCAGGAGACCAGGAGATGAACTATTGTCTCACTGAAGGGCTTAGAGGGGTGGACCTCAGTCTGTGTGTGGGCGTTTGCTTCAGGTGATACTTAAAAGCAGCAGAAACAAAGTCCAGTCTTGTTTACTTGAGATACATCTCTTATCTAATTCTCTAGGACTTCTCTAAGATTATTTGAGAATACCGGAATGCTGTGAGTAATGTTTCTATTCCTCCTATCATAGGTGAACAGGAAGGTGATGGTTGCCTTTCACTTGCCCCGACAATGAATCCTGCTCTTTTTTGACCAAAGGCTGCCTCAAGTAAGGTCCTAATGCAGGGCAATGTGCATGGTGTATAAGAGGCTTGAGGAAAATAATCTTAGAGTTTCCTTGTAGGAAGGGATTAGTAAACACTCTATTGAAATGTCCCACCAGGAAAGAAAGGGGAAAGCATGGTGTGTCATATTTATCGTCAGCCCTTCTTGCACAGTCTGCTGAATCAGACTCCAAACCCTGCGGAAAACACTGAGATAGAATGAGAAGGACAATATTGACTCCTCCTCCTTTTTTTTTTTTTTTTAGAGCTGACATAGTAGCCTGTCCCATGACTGCGACACAGGTAGAGACTCAGTCAAGTATTTTCAGGCCTCCCTTTCTCCTGAAGAACTGTGCTCTACAGTTTCTACCTCACTGAGAGACTCTGGAAGAGTGTCTTCTTAAGCCTATAAGGCTGTCTGGTCCTCTAACATGCAAGAAAGATGTGGTTGAGACCCTCATCACCAGATCCCTACCATGTGATGCACCAGAAAGGGGTTCAGGTCCTGCAGGACCTCCATTGCATCTCCTTTTGCTTCCTGGTGTGCTCACAGTGGCCTTTTGATTTGAGTTGAAAGGGGCCTGCTGTGAGTGATTTGGGGGGATCTTTCTGGAGTGCAGATTCCTTCCTCACTTTAAACAAGCGCCTGGGGCACCACGAGCAGCCCTTTGACAGTGTTTGGTGTGAGTGGGGATGGTGACTAGCAGAGGTAATGCGTGCGCTGACGTGCACGGAGCTGTGGTGCTGTGTAGGTGTGGAGTTGCACGGCCACCTTAATTCGGTGATGGCACTAGAGGGCACCAGGCGGTAATTCCCGGTGCTGGAGCCCAGCCTCCCTCTTCGGAGGACGTTCTCCCCGCCTTCTTCCCTCTCCCCTTCTTTCCATAAAATCGATCATTTATAGCTCCTCCACATCAAGTTTTGTATTTTTCTATTGCCCCTTTTATGATTTTGTTGAGGAAATTTCTCCTGTTCTTTTCTCCTAGGAAGTAACAGAGTGCTCACTAATGAGTAGTAGTATTAATAGTGCTGAGTACCATTATGTAAAAAGCACAAAGAACATAACATCAAAAATCCCACCAAAAAACTCCCTTCCCCCAATAACAGACAAACAACAGCAAACTCCTCTATATGGATATACTTGTTTTTTTCCTTGGGAATTTTTGTGCTGTGGAAAAATTTGTGACTGGAGACTGGGACTATTGTCCCTTTGTGATGTCTCATTCCAAACAGGTATCATTTCCTAAGATACTGCTCTTGCCCCAAATCCATCTGCAGGAGGAATGGAGGAGCATGATGTCTTGTCTGACATCGAACCTCAGAAAATGAGTCAGATACTCTTATCATTGAAGGTCCTTCAAGGTCAATGATAGGACTTTCATCCACTTTCCCTGGAACACATGTGTAGTTCACTTCCTGCACTCCAGAACAGGGCATGTGGGGCACTCTGTGGAGTAGTTTCCACTCGCTAAATTTCCCATTATGTGACTGTTTCCTGTGTGAGCAGACATCCTGAACAGGGAGAGGATAAGTGGGCAAGGAAAGACTCACTGATTATCCCAGGGTAAACAGAGCATTTGCTTTAATCAAATAGCTAGTCCTGAGCCAGTCTAAATCAAACTTGTGATCTTTCTGCATCGAGCTGGATTATATAGGCCTTAAAAGTCTTGCACACACATGAGAACCCTTGTGTTTGTTTTTTTGTGTGAGTAGGAGATGTTTGTTGCAAGTTTATACCAAGCCTGCTCTCTTTTCTGCAAGGGAATTTGCAGGGTCATTACCTTCTTTCTCTCACTGTTAGTGTGAGTTACTAGAGGCTTTGGAAACAGTGGGTAACTGTGAGGACTTTTTCGATTAAAATAAAAAAAAACCACCATACTTCTATTATCTATAAACCAAGGATATAATTATATTCTCCTTTTTACTGAAGAAGCAAAATCCACAGTATTGATATTTGATTTTCATGACATTTGGTGCATGACGGGGACTTCTTCATCATTGCTTTTTCCTTCAGTTATTCAAGGCCAGACCTTCTTCCAAACAGCACAACCAAGCAGTTGCTACCATGGCTTCCTAGAATAATGCCAACTGGATCTGCAAGAGATCCTGTTGGAATTATACTCCTGTAAATGCAAACCACAATATTTAATTTTCAGTTTTTAAGCCCTAAACTTGAAAGAAATGGGTATGACATCTTCCACACTCAAGACCTGCACTTTGCAGATGCTGAAATACGTTGAGATGCAGAGGAAAGACAATTCAAGAAAGAAGGACTAGGATAAACAACTGAGGTGAGGACTCAGCTGCTCCTACAGCAGGAACACCTCACTAGCTCACCTTTTGTAAGTGGAAAACCATACTGTTCATATAGCAGCAGCTTTACAGTACAGGGTAACCCGGACAAGCCACAGAATGCTTGAAACCCTTCTGAGCAGGTATGTGGCTGAACAAGTTTGATGAGGTATATGGGAAGAGGAAAATGGTACAGAGCATATGTCCCTATGTAGCATAAAGTCAGCAGTGTGAATATGTGAATATTCAGACAGTTGTGAATATGTGTCTGTGTACTCACTAACAGTAGGATGAATAGGAGAAATTGATGAGTTGACCTCAAAGCAGAGAACTTGTCTCATACTCCCTTGCCTTTTCTGCCAGGTGTTCTGTAGCTCACTAGCACACCCCACCTGTGCCTCCACTGCAGAAGTAACTGATTTTTCAAAGGGATCAAGGCTTATGCAGTTGCATCTGTTTTTTAATACCAGCAATAACTTTTGAATTTCCATTAAATATGAAAGGAGTCTGGAAGACTTGAAGATAATCTGGTTACCATACATTTCTTGAGAAGAGAAGAGAGGAGAGAAGTGAAGAAGAAATTACTGGCTGGGCTGAGGAGTACAACTGTGACATCATTCAGTTTATCTGCCAGCAGCACTGTCAGCTGCTGTGCAGATATTGCCTATAGATTGCACTGTGGGTTATTTATAGGATGGGTCATATGTTAAGACCCCTCCATGTTTTACCTTGAGGCTATTTTAGTAATTTTGACATTAACAAACCTCCCATGCTCTCCATCTGAAGAGCACAGAAGCATTAGTTCTGTTAGCTGGCTGGGGTCCTGTTTGGAGACTGACCTAGTTAAATATGTCTTATAACTTTGGAAACTGCCTGAGCAGAGCCACAGGCTTAGGCAGACAGTTAATCACAGAATGTTCTGAGTTGGAAGGGACCCACAAGGATCACTGTGTTCAACTCTTAAGTGAATGGCCCATACGGGGATCAAACCCACAACCTCGGTGTTATTAGCACCATGCTCTAACCAGCTGAGCTAATCTCGGGGTCAATGCTGCTAAATGCTTGAGTTTCAGCAGTGCTGGAGGTTCCTGCGGTGGACTACAATCAGTTGTGCAAGAGGTCCATGGAAAACACTCACCAAATGAACTTGTGAACTCTGTTAGACACCAGCTACCACAGCAATCAACTAAGAGTAGTTAGCAAGTCTCTATCTAGTTCATGGATGAGAACGCTTACAGCTGCTGATTACAGATGCTTTCCCTCCCTTAGAGTCACCCTGAAGGAAGCAAGCCACTGTTTCTTTGAAAAGAGGGAAGAGGTTGTCTCAGAGGTGGGAAGTTGTGTGATATGAGCTCAACAGGGGAAGTTGCAGAGGGTTAGAGCTGCTAAACAGCCATTTAGATGGCCAAACTAGGGGTCGCAGTGAGAGACTGTCTCAAGATGGCAGCTATCAAGAATTGCTTTTCAGATGAACACTGTGTTTTCTGTATTCAGGATCAGTCCTAACACAAGCCATGAGGAAGCACGTGCACAACACAGTGCGACATATTGGCGCTGCAATGTAGGCCTATGTCTGCAATGCAGCACATGCTGCAGGTCTCCCAGTATGAAGGAGGATAAATCTGTGCTCTCCAACCGTGTTTGAAAATCCCATTCACAACTTGATGGAGCTTCTCTGTCTGGCAGGTACCCAGCTATTCAGCACTGATGAGACTTGGATTTAACAGCCCCAGTCTGTGTTCTCCCACAGAGAGCAGAAAATTGTGTCCTTAATAAAATTTAAACCAAACAGACCTGGGTGCTTTACATTGATACACTAGGCAGAGTGTTAGCTTTGCAATGCCCCTTTCCCATGTGAAGTACATGTGGAGCCTAGGGTGAGGGCAGCAAAGTCCCTCTCCCTTCCCAGCCACTAGGCTTCTCCCTGCAGTTTGGGCAGAGACTTGAAGAGCCACACAAATATTATCTGCTGAAATCCATTGCTTAAAATGTGGCTAAGCCAGTTCTATGCAGACAAAAGTGAGGAATCAATCAAGGCTTAATGATTTTTCCCAGAACGCAACAAGGCCTGTTTAACAGCAATCTTTGCTATTCCACCCCTCCTGAAAGGTAGTGCATGTATTCACTACATTTTCCTGCATTCAGCTTCTTTTCCCTTTAACATCAGATCGCTTAATAGAGAAAGTATTACAACAGAATTGTAGTAGAGAGAAATCTGTCATGAGAGAAAAAGAAGAAGTTTGTACTCATTATATTTAGAGAGTTCAGTGTGTGTGTGAATCAACAGTAACATCTTTCCCTGGGAGGGAGCATTTGGGGCTGGTCATAGAGCCTGTGCCATCCACTGCCTGTAGAAGTGGCAGTAAGCTAAAGCTTCAAGGCCCTTTCTGGAGGCAACAGGGAGTTCTCAAAAACAGCTCCACCTGAGAGGACAGTTATGAACAGCACCTGCTTTGTTAGTGCCTATGAAGCAAACCAGGTATACAACAAGGATGGAAGAGCTGTGCTTAAGTTTCATAAAAGAATCCAGAAATGACACTAGCCTCCATGCTAGGTGCCATGTGAGCTGAGCAGTGGCGGTTGGGGAAAAATGTGATGCCTGGTTACCCTGTCCTAATAGGATTTCTGCACTTTTCTTGGCAGAAGCAAGTGCTGCTCACTGTTATAGACTGGTAGAATAAATTCAGTCATGCTGGAGACACTGGTTGGGAGTTTTCTGTGGAAAATGGTTTTTTTTTGCAATGTCAAAATATATTGCTGTGAAATGAGCTTTCTCAAATATCTTAGATTTATTTTTTTCTGTTTTCCACCAGAAATATACAATCAGAGCAAGTCAGAGTGCTTTGAATTGTGCTGCCATTAAACAGGGCTGCTGTAGTGCCTCAAGGGAGTATGATAAGATGTGCTCTGTGCAGGATGTGGGAAGGGGTCAAGCTCTGTGTCATCTTTGATCTCCCTCTGGGGCTATATTGGTTTTCCATCACACGTAGTATACCTCATTTTGCAATATGCGCCCTGGGTGCAGCCAAGCTCCATCACATCCCCCCTAGGTCCATGACCAGAGTCCTTGCTCTGGCTCAAAGACGCTTCTTCTGTATAAGACCAATGGAGTGGGAAGCTGTGTGTCACTGGTGTTGCCCTGTGGTCCTCATTGTTTTTGCTGGCTGTGCCCGAGGGTGAAAGCTAAAAAGTGAGTCATCTCTGGCAATGGGAGCAGAGATGCAGGAGGGGAGCAGACCTTCTTGACACTGACCCTGTAGTGATCAGGTTTTCCCATTATTTTCTCTTACTTCAGGCTGCTGCTCTTTCTGAGGCAGTGGGATGTCAGGCTTACAGAGTTTCAGTAGAGACCAGTGAGCAGCTTTCTCTGTCAGAAACAGCTTTCCTCAACAGAAAATAACTATGGTTACTTTGTCCACAAGCTGCCTGAGACAAAATAAGATTTTGTCTTATGTAAAATGAGACCCTGCAGATTTCCTCTGTGAGATGGAAAGAGCTGGAGAACTTAATATGAAGACTGAGGTGTGAGAAAAATCCCCATGACACTCTGGGAGGTTGCTCTTTTCCTCCTTGCTAGGCAGCCCAGCATCATCACCCAAGCATAAGGAGACAGAGAAAATGGGAACAACAGGCATGGGACACCCACCAATGAGCAGTTTCTCTTGGTGTTATGCCAGTAGTTTGGTCCCCATCTCTTTCTCATTACATATGTGCCAGCAGTGCTCAGCTGACAGAGAGGATGGGTGGGAAGCAAGTGGACTTACAATGCCCGGGTTGAGGCCAGGGTAATGTCATGGCTGTGGCTGCTGGCACTGAAGATAAGTGGTAAGGAGAGCATCAGCCAGATTTGAGGCATTGAACCACTGTCATCTCATGATTCAATCAGTAGAGACTTTGATGAAGGCCCCTAAGCTGAGGCTCCTAAGAGGAGAAAGGAGTTGTCCTCCATAAATACACTGTGAAGGCAGGAATAGCAGAGGTGAAAAGGGATCTGCCACTTGCAGGACAGAATGGTGCAGCTACCAATTAGTCCAGCAATTCCTTGGAGGAAAAAGAAAAATCCTCAAACTTGGAGATTTACAGAGTAGATGTACAAGTATTTAAAAGTAGCTTTGTCCTGTGGAAATACAAATGTCTTTAGCATAGGAACCCTCATCGTCAACTAACTTGGACAGAAGCTCTAAAGGGCTGCTTGGTTGTAGAAAGACATTATTCAGAGCCAAAGAACCAAGACATTTGCATGAAAACTCAGGGCAGCAGATGTGTCACTGAAGAGCTGGGAACACCTGTCTTTTCTTTCTTATGGGAACATATTTTTCTATGTAAAACAGCAGACTAAAAAGTAAAAGGTGAAGAAGAGCTGAGCTCAGTGTCTGTAAGCTACACTTCTGCTCTGAATAGGGCTGAAGGTCCAGGATCCTGTGTGTCCTGTGCACTGTGGACAGGGGTTCCTCTTGCAGTTGATGAAAGATGACAGGTGTTAACCTTGGAGCAGACAGAGCTTGGCACAGAAGGCTAGACTTTTTTGGGATTCATGGAGAAGCAAAAGAGTTAATATTCCTCTGCTGGCCTCCCAGCAGAGAAGCACTCTGTGCCCAGCTGAACGTGAACCTTCTGTTGACATAAATGTAGTTTCCATCCTAGAGCTTAGTGTCAAATGGTAAATCATCTCCAGTAGCTTGATGTGTATGCCCAACCTCAGCTCTGGGACCACAGTGCTAAACTCTGCAGACCTGCAAGAAAGCCAGAGTCAGTAAAGAGGAGGGTTTTCTCTTGATTTACAGGGCCTGTGACCCATAAGTCAACACCTATTTAATTCTATTTTGTTTCTGTCTTCTGTAGATCAGTTTAAATGGGAGAAGCAACCGTGTACTGAAAGTGAGTTCATGAAAGGCTCTTGGCCTGTGTATGTGTGAACAGGATAGCTTTTTGCTTTGATTTGGATTTGTTCATGTTGTTATGCATAAACAGCAGCTATTAATGAGGAGCCAGCTGTAAAACTACTGGGATGCCTTGTGTGCTAGTCCTGTCACACACAGAATTTGCCCAAAGTCTCTTATTTGAAGTTGCAGATGGTATGGACACATCAACAACTGCTGGTTGCTCGGATATCAGATTAGGCTTGAAAACCTTCTCTCCAGGCCATACATAAATGTTTGTGTGACAGTGTGTCAGAGATATCTCTTGGGCTGGAGACGTGCTGGGGGATGGCAGTAAACCCTATCTCTGACTCAGTTCACCTAGAAGAAGTGAAGCCAATCCTTCTCCATTTGGGTTGGGAAGACTGACAATGAGCCTGCTCTCTTGAATCAGGAAAGGCAGTGCTGCAGGTTACTGTCACCTGCAAAGGCCAGGGAAGAAAAAAAGGGACCTATAGAAATATAGAGACTGGATGAACACTGGTTCCAGCTAGGAAGAATTATAAACCTGGTGGGTGTGGGCTTTCCCTGGAAATGGGGAACTGACAGGGCACTGCGGCCAGCCTGACTCTGGAATCAGGTAAGCCATGCCCTAATAAAAAGCAAGTGCTCTCCATGTGGTCTAACTATTGAAAAAAAAACCCATGAGGAAAGGCCATTCTCCATGTTCAGCTGGGAAACCAAACCAGGACCAGCTATGTTAGAAAGAACACCTGCACCATGGCTCTGAGCAAACAAGATGAATGTTTCCCTTGACCGTCTCCTGGCTGGTCTTTATCCCCTAAGAAAGTCAGTCAGGGGCTCTCTCCAGCTCCCTCTTTTCAAGCAGTCTAATCCTTCAGTGAGCAGGGGTGTGAGCTGTTCCACTGCAGCAGAAGGAGGGATGGCTTTGCACACAGTCAGTTTTCCATACAGAGGATCAGATTGCACAAAGCCCTGCTTACAAAATACCCTCAAGAAAATCTGTATGAAGCTGGGAGTTGGAATGGGGGAGGATACTGATTTAGAGAAGAAATCAGAGGTTTGTTTCTCAGTACACACTAGATGTCACTGCTGGAGGAAGAATTGGAGCATACCTTGAAGCCTTCTGAGTTTAGTGTTCTAAAGAGGAGGCCACTTCTCCTAAAAATGCCTTGCTGGGTTGCTAGAGAGTAGTGAAGGAAGAGTTACAGAAATACTGTGTCCAGTAAGTGTTTATGTCTGGCACTTGTGCAGTAAAGGTTTGAAACCTTTGGTGCACAAGCTTTCTGTGGAAGGGGGAGCAATGGAGCTGTGTGATCCCTGTCTCAGCAGGATTTGAGCCTTTGGTCACACTGTGACTTGGACACCTGCAACTTCATCCCTTACCCCTTCATGGGGTTTGGCAGTTGTGCTTAAGGCCAAATGTGATCTGATGCTGCTGTAACCTGAGATTAAACTGGAAAACAAAGATGAGAGAAGCTTCTTTGTCATCTCCTCTCCTTGGCTGTGGATGTGAATAAAGTCAAGTCCTTGCCTACAGCCTGAGCTGTGCTGTAGGTATGCCTGGCTCTGTACCCTGCTGACCTTTGTGTTGCTTTGTTGATGTGGCTTCCCAGTTTGACCATCAGTCTGCCTCTTCAGCATAGGGCTGTCTGGGGATCACTAGACTGTAAGCATTACCATGGGTAATGTCACTAGACTTGTCTCTGTGTTCAGGCACTGTGGTACTGCACCCTGGTTGGTGAGGATAGTGCCCTGTCTTGCTATGACCCTGGGGTCCCAGCTCTGTTTCTTTCAAGGAACAGCCCCTGGCACAGCCTGTAGTCACCATGAGAGCCCATACAAGTGAGTCTCTAATAACGCTTTTCATCCTCCTGACCCTACAGGATGTGGTCAACAGATCTTTCTGACAGTCTTTGGCAAGTGAAGAAGGTTGAATGTGGATGGAGTAGGTGCAGATAAGCCCACAGGGAAGGAAATCTGGAGCCTGCTGTACTACTTGCATGTTGAATCAAGGAGGCATGCTGATCCTTGTCTGTAAGAACATCCTTATCATGCTGCTGCAGACCCTGGCCTCAAACCCCACTTCAACACAGTATGATGGGGAGTACTGGGAACAGAATGTCAAGCCATTGAGTCCAAGAAAAAATAGAAATGTCTTGAGACACTTTTGGGGAGAGCAGGTTAAGCTGGTATTTTGGTAGCTTAAACTAAATATAGACTTTTCATTTGGTACGTGAAGTTGTCCTACCTTTCTAGTTCTAGAGCTCCTCAGTCCTTGAAGAATGCTTTTCTTCAAGGCTCTGGTTTCATTCAGGACATCAGAACAAAGGCCACCAGCACAGGACCTTAGTTACAATGGGGTCAGAGGAGGATGAATGCTGCCTCCAAATGCACTCTTCACCTGCTGCCTGTCAGAAGGCAAGGTGTACGGTTCTGCCCTGGGGATTGGAGGGAGAGTACTGGACTACACAAGTGCCTACTGCATCCACATGGCAATATAGGCTGCCCTCATGGAAACCACAGTTCTCACTTGCTTTCTATATCAGCTAAATAGACTTCTGTTCACAACACATGTAAGTCTCTCTCTTAAAGAAATGAAACCAAACAAAAAAAATCCCACAAAAGCCCAGAATCTCCACAAGAATCTTCTGGCCATCCTACCATGTTCCCATTGCGACAGTGATGTTCCCTTAAAGATGATTCCTATACAACTCACAATAATCACATAAGAGTAGGGGCTTTTAGAGAAATAACAGGCTGATTACAAAGCATGTTTTTGTGGTTAATTTGTATTCCATGTGGCATTTTTTCCCCCAGTCTTTGCCAAATGGGAGCTAGATATTTTCCTGGAACTACAGGAGAACTACAGGAGCAGGGTCAGGACTGTACCTGCTGTGTTGTGGTGCCTAAATAAGACTGCAAGACTATTTACTATGTCAGAAAGAAGTCTGATGAAATGACTGCCCAGGGAGAGAAAGTACTAGAGGGCTTCTTAATAGGACAGGATGTTCCAGTGACTGGTATAAAGCCCTGAGGTCACTCGATGTTTTTTAAAAGGGTCTCAGGTACTTTGATACTCTGAGGCAGCATGGGGGGAGAACAAAACAAAGTTCTCAGGAGGTTGAATAACTGACTCTTACTTGAAAACTTTTGACTATCAAGATAGCATAAGGTACTTGGCAAATTTTAAATCAACATCCACTTAAAATAAGGCACTTCACAAAGCGTTGATTTGGCAAACTCTAGCCCATCCAACTTGAAGTTACCCAGATTTCTAGAAGAGGAAGTTAGGAGAAGAAGGAGAAAGAGTGAGAGAAAAGAAAGGGACAGACAAAGTCACCACATGAATCCAGTGTCGTCTCAGTTGCTATAAGAGCCAAGATGGTGGCCAGTGACCATGTGTACTCTTATGCTATGGCTTTTATCTGCTCTGGTCTCCTGGAGCCCTTCCCCTCCAGGCATTTCACAAATCAACCAAACAAGCACACCAGGCATCCCTAAAGCTACATCTCTGGGTGAGCTGGGTGGGGGCAAGAGGCTGTCAACAGACATAAGATAATCTGTGCAAACTTTGTTTTTTGACATTCTTTATTTTTCAAGGATATCTTCATACTGGGAACTCTTTCAGAGTGTCTTTTGTAAGCTATTGCACTGACACTGATGACCTGGAAACTATTTCCATTTTAGAAAAAAATCTACCTCATATTTCCACAGTAGACAGATGAGGTTTTCAGAGAGAACTTGTGTGAGCTGTCATTTAAAATTTCCCAGCTTTCAGTTGCTCTTAAAAAAAAATAAATCTATAATATTTTAGGAATGGTGTATTAAAAGAACACAGTATTGGAAGGTGGCATTATTAATCTGGAAATGGTCTGGGATGTACTGTGTGGGAGCATACCTCTGCTTGGCTCACATTACTGGTTATTACTGGTTACAGCACAGTGTCCACAAGCAGAAATGCAGTGATAAAAGGTGCAAGAGTCCTTTTACACCAGAACAGTTGATTTTGCCTCCCAAGGTGGAAGGACATATATAACCCTGGACATACTTTTGGGCCTGATAACCTTATCCACCCTTCAAGGATGTCCCACATGAATTACACTCCACAGGCAAAGCAAAGAACTTTGACCTGCAACAAGGTTTGGTAGCCAAAGCCTGGGTACATCAGTGGAAAGGGCATTGGTAGGTTTAGAATAAAACCTGTTGCCTGTAGAGCATAAAGTTCAATAGAAGGCAGCTCTCTAATAGAATCTTTCCCAGCCTGGTGCTCTCGTTTAATGCACAGTCATCTCTGAGCTATTTGCATTATACCACTTGCTGAACAACTTGCCATTGTCTGTACATGAGTTCTCTGCTTACAGGCCCTCTTTGCTTACAGCATCATATTTCAGATATTCTTTGAGCATGGCTTCCTCTTTTTTGTATCATTAAAGAAAGAGAAGTTTCTTTGCCCACCTCTTCTCCTTAAACTTCTGTATTGCTTCCTTTTATGCTGCATACATTCAGAGGGTAATAAATTCAGTTGTTTTTGGTCTAAATGTAATTCCTTAGTAATTGCCATGTATTTATTTTTTTATTGGTAGCAATATCTTAACCTTAAGAATGCAAGATCTGAACTCTTTGATCAGTGTGCAAAGGCTTGCTTAGTAAAACTAAAAATGCATTTGAGAAGGTTTAAATTAGATGGTTGCAGAGAACTCTCTTTTTGTCATGGAATCATAGAATCATACATAGAATGGTTTTTGTTGGAAGGGACTTTTAAGATCATCTAGTTCCAATCCCTCTGCCATGGGCAGGGACACCTTCCACTAGACCAGATCACTCAAAGCCCCATTCAGCCTGGCCTTGAACTCTTCCAGGGAAAGAGCACCCACAGCTGCTCTGGGTACCCACTGTGCACCCACTGTGCCAGTGTCTCATCATCTTCACAGTAAAGTGTTTCTTCCTAAGTATTTTTCCTATCGTCTAATCTAAACCTACTTTCAGTTTAAAGCCATTCCCCCTGGTCACTCCATGCCCCTTTTTAAAAGTCCCTTTCCAGCTCTCTTGCAGGCCTCCTTCAATAACTGGAATGCTGCTAGAAGGTCTTTCTGAAGCCTTCTCTTCTCCAGGCTTGACAACTCCAATTCTCTCAGCCTCTCTTCACAGGAGAGGTTCTCCAGCCCTCTGATCATCTTTGTGGCCTCCTTCATACTCACTTGAACAGGTACATGCCCTTCTTATGCTGGAGGTCTGAGAACTGGTTACAGTACTTCAGGTGGGGTCTCATGAGAGCACATAAAAGGAGCAGAATCACCTCCCTTGACCTTCTGGCCATGTTGATTTTGATGCAGCCTAGGATGTGGTTGGTTTTCTTGGCCCAGCTCACAGTGCTGAGTAATGTCCAAACTCACCAACTAATATGCTCAGGTCTTCCTCCTCAGGGCTTCTCTTAATCCTGTATTTGTGCTTGGAATTGCCCTGACCCAGGTGCAGGACCTTGCACTTCACCTTGTTGAACCCCATGGTGTTTGCACAGGCCCACCTTTCAAGCCTGCCCTCTGGATGGCATCCTTTCTCTCCAGCATGTTGACCACACCTCAGAGCTTGATGTCATCATCAAATTCACTGAGGGTGCACTCAAACCCACTTGTCCTCATTGCTGACAAAGGTGTTTAACAGTCCCAGTTCCAATACCAGCCCCTGAGGAACTTCTCTGGACTGCCTCAACTTCTCAAATATTATGGATGGTGACTAAAACACTTCATCCGTCAGTTCCCTTAGTCCCACCAGGTTCCTTAGATGACCTTGAACCTGACCCTCTGATAAAGAAAGAAGTTCTTCATTCTCCCAGTCCTTGACTTTTTCCTCTGTGCCTGGGGTGGTGTGGGTCGAGCTGTGAGGAGGTGTAGAGCATGGACAGTGGGATGGAACCCTCCTCTTTGGGAAGATTTAGAGCATCTGAATGATGCCTTGAAAAGTACATCTGGAATGACACTTGAACGATATTGAAAGGCAAAGGGTATTTTTTATTTCAGCCTTGTCAATAAGCAGTGTCTTCAACAAAATTCGTGACCTTCCCATTCTCTTCCATTGTATAGTAACTGATGGAATGGTCTCCTACTGATGTAGTTTCCTGATTCAAACTGAGCATGGCCCTGTGAACACTATTGTTGTAATTTTCCCATCCCTTTTGCAGTTTTCTTTCTCATATTTTGATCTGTCCACATTGAGAGAACTAAACCTTCCAAACTCACTCTGACCCACATGCACATGCAGCACACAGTATCTTTTTTTTGGTAATCACACTGAGCAAACTTAAAGAGAAACGCTGTGTAATTTTCATCTCCATTTTCATTTCCATTTTATAATCAGATCATTAAAATGAGAAAAGTAAAACACCTCAGAATAAAAATGACAGTCACAAAAGAAGGTCTTTAAATATTAGCACCTTTAAAATTATTGTTTGATAAAATATCTTATTGACTTTTGATTACAGGTGCCTTTTACAAAGTTCAACTATTAGATCTTAATCTTTTACTGCGCACTACCAGGAAGATAAAACAC
The DNA here is from genome assembly GCF_001715985.3 of Manacus vitellinus. Taxonomy (NCBI): domain Eukaryota; kingdom Metazoa; phylum Chordata; class Aves; order Passeriformes; family Pipridae; genus Manacus; species Manacus vitellinus. Next base: position 1,482,550 of record NW_021940822.1, read on the forward strand.
AGTTATTGCTAGCATAATTTGGCTTCTATACCCTTAGTAAAAGTGTCTATTCCTTGGTTGCCAAATGCTATCAAAAGGGATATGATTTTATTTACAAGTCAATAAAGTCCCTTCCCATTTTCATGGTAATAGACCTAAAAGAAGTTATTTTTACTCACTAGGACCTCTTAAAATGTCAGTGTTAAGGTACATATTTAGGCTACTGAAATTCATAGAGCTGTTTTTTTGCAAATCATGTCAATTCAGCCCCTACCTCTCTGCTCCCTGGTAGTGGTTTCTGCAGAGGGACAAGCAGGATCTTGCAAGTCCTATGTGCTGAGCTGTCTGGGACTGTCACTTGTCCCATGACAAAGAATGGGGACAGCACTACCAGTGGGACTCTGTGTGTCTGTCCATGCACAATGTTCTATGTATAGTTTCTGCTGCAGGAAGGAATGCTTCTGGTTGCGTCCTTCCTTTTATTGCTGCCTCCGGCTGTGCCCAGGAAGCCATAAAGTATGAAATGTGAGAAATAGCCCTATGTTGCTCATAAACACTTACACCTGCTTTTCAAGAGGAGTGCTTAATCAAGGGAATGACAATATAAAATCTCTTCCAGCTGTCTTGGGTCATAAATGAGCCTTTTAGCAAGGGTAAAGTGGGGCATACAGAGAATTGCTGTGGTTTTCACTGGCTGAGAAACTGGCTGTAATGATGGTTCTTAGACAACTCCATCTCATTAGTAAGGTAGGTCTAAAAAGACACTTATTTCCTGGAACAGAATAGGGCCACAACCCCAGTGATGTTACTGATGATGAAATGATAAATCTGGACTCTTCTGGTGCTTAGTTTTAAAGCATTGCCCTGACCATCCTGACAGAAGAGAGAGCAGAAGTGCCTCCAGAGTCATGCCTTTCCTATAGCTTGTTCTCACCGCCGCGACCCGTGTTCGATTCCCCGTCAAGGGAAACTCCCCTGGGCAGATGGAGCTCATCAGCCCTTTAAGACCATCCATCTTAGAGAAGGTCACTCTAAACAAACCTACGTCCTGAGGACCTCACTGCCACTGTCCAAGCTTGCTCGGCCCCGGCAGATGAACCTCAGGATTAAAGGGTGGGCTCAGTTCAGCGCACACTGGGTCTCACCTAAAAAAAAAATCCACTGCGCAGGCTCGAAGGGTAAAGACCTTTCCCAAATCTTCGTTCGCGAAGACTGACCATACTATACTCGAAGGGTGCCTACCTTTCTCTCCCTGGAGAGAGCATAGAAGTAGAAACCAACCTCCTGACTCTAATCTTGAGCACCTCTAGCTTTCACATTGCCTTTGGAAGTCAGGCTGGTGAGCTGTGAGTGACACGGAGATATTAATTTATACATTCATGGTATAAACCATGTGCTAGGATGCATGGAGACCACATCCCAGACAAGTGTGGAAGAGGATGAATAGGAGTTGTTCAGACCAGAGATGAGCACGGAGACATAGAGAGAGGAGATGCAGACCTTCAGTTCAGCAAGCAACTGTGTGCCATTGTTCTGCACTAATTTATCTGGAAAACTTGTTGGGGGTGTTTCAGTTCATGTGGGTGCTGCTCTGTTTGGGCAGTCAGGAAGGAACACTGCTTTGCCAGAGCCTCGGACTGCATGCTGGATGAACATCAGCATCAGGGAAGAAGAAACTGGTGCCATTAGCAACTAAATGGTTTTGCATCTGTAGATGACAAACTTGCTGCTTCTGACAGCAGTGACCATGCCAACACATTGCTGGCAAGTTACACACGGGCAGATTTAGCACTGGGGACACATGCTGTTTCACAGAGAAGGGCATCTTTACGTTCCAGGAGAATGGTAGCATGCTTGTATGAGTCTGTGTGGGGCTTTACTCAGTTTTTTGGGGGACTTTCCTGCATGAGCAAACCCCAAGGTTTCATTTGGGCTGTTAGCAACTCAGATGCTATTGGAAGTGCAGAAGCAGAAGTGGGTATTAACACTGTGCCTGCAGCAAGCTGTGGAAAGAGGAAATGGCCATGAATAAAAACATCAGAATCTGGCCCAAAGAGACTTCCATGTAGCCAGCAGGCTGACAACAGTGAAGTCCAGGAGGGACAGCAGTAGTTAGTTTGACTCATTGGTTATGGCAGGCAGCTGATCTAAATTCATTTGCAGTGCAAAGCCCCGGGCAAAGGAAGCGTGAGGCCTGTGAATGTTTGCTAGAAAAATAAACAGCATCATTTAGAGCTAAGAAAGTGCATGGAGTGTGCTGAGTTTGGGGCTGTTGGCACTGAGAGCAATTTGCGGAACAGGGAGGACCTTCTGCCTCCAGGTCCTCAAACTGCGACACAGATAGTGACAACTGCTCTAGGTCTACTCCCTGAAATGGTTCATCTTGCTGTGCAAGGAGGTCCTGATTCTGCAACGGGCTCTGGACAGGGACTGCAGCATACCTATATGAGGCAACTTACAGGATTGGGATTCTATCCTGAGTTTAATCCTAAAGCACGTATCTAGTTTGGTGATGTGCCTTTACATACTGTTTGTGCCTGAGCAGAAAACACTCACGCGGTCTTGTCAGGGAAAAAGTTTCCTTGAGCCCATTCTGCAGTGACACTGAACACTTTGCACTGGCCATGGTGTTAGAGTCTGTTTTTTTCTTTAATGATTCTGTGCACACTCCAAAGAGAAGAAGCCAAAGCATGGGTCGAAAATCTTGTTGCAGGGGAATAGCTGTATTTCTTAGTGCTTACACTGAATCAGTCAGTCCCTGTGGCAATACAAAGAACTCTCTTATAGTCTGTATTTGGGCTGATAGCTGTAGTTCACAGAAAACAAATCAGCAAGGTCTTTTCCAAAAGCTGCTAAGAACAAAACCTGTTTAATAGGAAGCTCTGGGTAATGGACTTTCAAGGAGGAAGTTGATTTTAAAAGTGCAGAGCCACTCTTGCCCAGGAGAGACCCCAGATGGTCCCAGTGCATGCAACCACCATGTACTGTCACTTCAGTAGGATAGAGAACGCTAGGTATCTGGTGAATATGCCCTAAGATAAAGTCACGTGCATACCTCAAAGAGAGAGAGGCCAACTCACCTCTTCTTTTCTTAGTTACCTTTCTGTGAAATGTCAGTCTTCTCCTCCAGGCTTCAACCCAGCAGCCTATGCAAGATCAGGCTGGAAAAGAGATATTTCCATGCAGTCTGTCCTTTACTGGGATTTTGCTGTGTCAGAGCCTGAAGATCCAGATTCCCTCATTGCTGGCAGTTGTGCAGGGAGTGGGCAGTCTCATACTTGGTGCTGCTTAAGTTCCTGCCCATTGCGATAATGTTGTGTTTGCTCTCTGAAGTAGCAAACAGTTCCTGACCCAGGGTCTTAGATTCCCACAATAGCATGACAAACACAGCTTCTGTGGTTTTTTGCAGCCTTTTTCACAGGCCATCTGGTAAGCCTGGCAGTTGGTTTGCCCATGGGTGGAGAGCAGACATTCAGCAGACTTCACTTTAAAGGTGACTTGCAAAAAGCACACACTGCAACAAAGGGTAATGAGAGCATCTGCTAGTGAATATTTGGCTTGGAAAAATAAAACAAGCAAAGCAACAACAGAAAGAACAATAAATCCAAAAGAAGAAAAGACTTCAAAAGGTTCTTTGTTTTTAGATTCTGTTGCAAAGCACAAATGAACTTCTTACTACCAAGATAGACTGCAAATAGGTGACAGATTGCTAAGCAAACATCAGAGAATTCATATGGCACTGAACTAAGCCATCTACCATTATTTTGTCCATTGCTAGGAGGAGACTAGGACAGCCCAAATGCCAGGACCTGCAAAGGGCATGCCTGCAGAGAGTTACATCTCTTTTGTAGCTTCCTGACTATGGTTGCTTAGCAAAAGGGAGTGGTGGCAACAATTTATGTCATTGACTGGAAGCCTGGGATCCATGTGCGCAGCACCTCCTCCTGTCATCGGTGGATGAATTTCAAGCAGTTCAAGTTGATGGATGTGGGAAACAGCAGGCTGTACTATGAGACTGGAAAAGCGAGACAGGCTGCTGGAGATGTGGATGAACTGAGGTTTATTGTCAAGAAACAGATTTAGTTTCAGTGTTAGGACTTTTGCTCACCTCGAGCATGTCTCTGCTGTTCATGTTCCCAATGGTCTGAGGTCAAGGCAGCTTTGCTGAAGGATTGCACTTGCTGACCCATGGATACACAGGGCTGTGAAGCTGGGGATGTCCTGGAATGGTTATTACTTTTGGGAATGAGGGCAGGAGGGAGAGAAATGATTTTTTGTGTGACATAGGCAGCTGATGCCCAGCAGGTTGAGAGCCACCACTTTTTTTTCTTTGCTCAACCTGTCTGCAACGACTTCTTGAATCCCAGATTGCACAACATCTTGTACCAGCCCCTGGGATGGGGGACTCCAGCCAAAATTATGCTACTAGTCAGAAAGAATGTGCTTCAGGGAAAAAGTGGAGTGTCCTGTGAATAACGAGCTGTACCATGCTCTGTCACTAGTTTTGATATTGTGAACTCTGCTCCTTGTGGCACACAAAGTAATAAATGAAACAGTGCAAGTCAACAGTTCCAGGCACTCGCCCATCACTGTTATTATTACATTTTTAACATTTGCTATCTGTTTTTTTGACCAAGGCCAACCTAATACTTAATTCTCAGTCATGAGCCTGATAGATGAAAAAAAGGTGGAGCAAACCTGTGATGGAACACTTCAGGATGCTTCTGGAATTGTGTAAAGCTTTTTATTTTTTGTTTAAAGGCATTGTAGGAATGTCCAAAACATTATGGTATGTTTAAGGGAAGGGCCAGAGACAGGGAAAGGAGATATCAAAGTGAATTGGGAGAATGGGTAGGAGAGGGGATAAAAGTGTTTAACTGCAAGTGGGTACTGATGAATGTGCTTTTCTGTCTGAGCCCTATGTCTGCACTTCGGCCTGTCCTGTGCTCATATTAAACATGCTTTATAGTTTTTTGTTCTCTCTCTGTCTTAGTGCATGTGAATATATGTATGTTTCACTGGTGAACTTCAGACTCAACTAGTTGGTGATTAGTAAGTGAAACACATATCTGTATATGGAATCTGGATGGAGTAAGTGTCTGGGAGTGGAGGTTTCTGCTGATGCATCTGTTGCCTGTAGAAGAGGAAGATGAGGAATGGTGACCTTCAGTCCTGATCAACTGGTGCAGAAGAGCAGAACAGGTGGGGCTACTCATGGTTGTTTATGTGAATACTGCTGGTGGTTTTGTGGGGGCCACTAAAGGCACTTTTCTTTGTTTGTGTTGTTCTGTGTGGCCAGTTAGCCCACTGGATTCAACTTCTCCTAACATGATGCTTTCTAGAACCATCTTTAGAAAATACTGTTCCTCACCATCAGAATACATTTCAGCCTTGCACCATAATGACTTTCATGGAAGATTTGTTACAAGAACAGCAGATTTCTGCAGAATAGGAAGTTCCAAGTTGGAGTCAGCATCTTGCTGTTGTTATGGGACAAGCTAACAAGAATTATCTGTGTATCCAGATGAACCATTTCTTTCCAGTTAAAACTTTGAATGTGACAAGTTAACTACAAAAAATAGAAAACCTTCATCCAAAATTCTTGGGAAGTGCAGTATAGCACCTGTTTTATGGTGAGACTGAAATGGTTAATGATTTACACATTGTAGGAATGCCAGGGGACTTTTGCAGGCTGGGAAGAGGCAGCCGTTCACCCAGCAGGGCCCATCCCCCCACCAGTGCTTCTGAGGGTGAGTCCTGAAAAGGCGGGAATAGCCATGTTTGCCATGCCTTTCAGGTGAACTCAGTGCATCTAGCCTGGGCTGTCGGAGATGGAGACATTGTGGCATGGCCCATCAAAGCCCATCCCCTCGCCAATCCTGAAAGGCAGGAAAAACCCTTTTACCCTGCCCCTCACAGGAACTCTGCACATGCCCAGGAGATGTTGGAGGCTCGTGGCATGGCCCTTGACACTATTCCATGGTAAAACTCCCCACCCCAGGGAGGTACAGGGTGTTCTGGAAGTATAGAATAACTCATAACTTCTTTGAGTGTGTGGCTTCCCTCCCCCACCACCAGCAGACCAAGACATCGCTTTTATGACTACTAAGTTCTATTGCTGGATCCAGTGGGCAGTGACTATATACATTTTTCCACCCTTATCCTTTTTTTCCCTTACTCTTTCTTACCATTACCCTGTCTTTTCCTTTCTCTCCCTTATGCATTTTCCCTAAAGGTGATATATGCTTTTCCACCCTTATTCTTTCGTTCCCTTACTCTCTCTTACCCTTATCCTGTCTTTCCCTTTATCTTCCCTATGCATTTTCCCTAAAGGTTATCTTTATGCCATATTGCTGTAGAAGATAGATATAATGTGGGGCCCCCTGGTGGTCTAGTGGTTAGGATGCGGCACTCTCACCGACGCGGCCCAGGTTCGATTCCCGGTGAGGGGACTTCCCCGGGCAGATGGAGCTCGTCAGCCCTGTAAGGCCATCCATCTTAGAGAAGGTCACTCTAAAAACAAAACCTACATCCTGAGGACCTTGCTGCCACTGTCCAAGCTTGCTCGGCCCCGGCAGATGAACCTCAGGATTAAAGGGTGGGCTCAGTTCAGCGCACACTGTGTCTCACCCACTGCGCAGGCTCGAAGGGTAATGACCTTTCCCAAATCTTCGTTCGCAAAGACTGGCCATGATGAGATATAATGGTACAATCCAAAATGGCAACATACCTGTTTACCTTTGAAAAAAATTGTTCTAAAATAAACCCTACATATATATGTTTTCAAACACCAATTATTCAGTGTTATTATTTCACTTAATACACCTCAAGGGATTTATTAATAAGAACCTGGGGTACCCTCCCCTTTCTGGGGTGGATCGCAACAACACTGTGTCTTCCCAACCCGTAAATGCATGCTCATATTCATGTTCTGTGCATACTTTATAGCTGGTGTTTGATGCTGCACGTCTCAGGAAGGCGATGCTTTGCATTACCAACAGTAAAATAAGTGGCCCAGATATGTTCTTTCTTGTAATATAATTGTAAATGGATTTTGCTTTTAAAACACTATGACATTGATTTCCTACAAAGTGACAGTCTTGTCTCATTACTTTGATTCTTTTGTTGTCTGATGGATTTTAATAGCAAAGATCTGAAATTTGATGATTAACGTCCACCCCCAAAAGAAAAAAAGAAGTTCAGAGCTGTGTCACAGCAGCAGCTTCAAAAAGAAGCAGCCAAGCAGTTTGGGAAGAAATTCACACTATTGGTAGTCTGATGGCAGGGAGTCTCAAACAAAAGAAAAACTTTGAAGAATGATAGATAGGGGAGAGAAATATTTGATGGGAGAGGCTTTATCATGAAACAGGCAGGTGCAATGTTCCTATCAAGAAAGAGCAGAACTATCTATATGTCCAAATATCTTTTGCTCTGACTTATCCCCTGCCTGTGTTGCGGAATTACTTCCCTGAAAGCATTCTTTCTCATATTTGGGTCTTCACTGATTTTATGCGCCACAGTGTTAGATTGCCTGGGATGTATTTGGCTTATGAACTTAGATGCTGCATCAGAATTCCAGGATGGAGTACAAGCCCCATGGGAGAAAGAAGACGTGAATATAGCGCATGTACAGAACATTCCAGAGGAATATTAGGAGGAGGAAGAAAAGCCTTTGCAGTGGACAGAGACAGTGGGTTGAGGTTAGCCCAGTGTCCTAGTTAGAACAACTGGGACCGATTCATCACTGGATGGGTATAGCCCAAAACTGTGTATTCTATGGCCCTCCATGCCATTTCCCAGAAACTGTTGTCGGGAGGGGGCTGCCTGTGGGGGGATGTTCCTGTCCTCATACCCTTTTATGGAATTCCCCGCTCTGAGCATCCTCATACCCTTTTATGGAATTCCCCGCTCTGAGGGAAGGATTGACCATTCCTACCTGAACTGGAGAATATATAAACCTGGAGTTTCAGAACTTTTCTACCACTTGTGGGATCCAGAGGAAGACTGCAGCTCACCACTCTCAACCGGACTGCAGCTCACCACTCTCAAACAGACTGAGACCACCACCCTCAATTGGACTGCAATCACCACTTTGACCAGACTGCAACAGCTCTCCCACCAGCAGGTTTTTCCCCCCTCTCCCTTTACTTTGGACTCGGGGGGGGGGCAAGGAACACCACTTTGTTCATGCCCCAGGGTGCTGGGTTATACATTTGGGTTTGTGGGTTAAAACCAATTGTCTGTCTGTATAATTGTACTTATTGTACTATTTTAATAAATTGTCATTCTGACTTATAATCTCTCTTTTGAGTTGAGTTCATTTCCCCTGCTGGTTAACTTTTAAACCAGCACACCCAGGGTGTTTTAACTTTCCTTTATTACCCTAGCTATCTGGGATCTCTGGGCCCACCTCCCTAAAACTGGCAGGTAGGAAAACAAATTATCACTGTGAGTCTTTTAGGATGCAAGCTGTATTGTTCCATCAAAGTGATGACTGCTACTATAACAAGCCACATTAGCCCCAGATTGATCCTCCCATTCACAGCATGAAAGATCAGTGCCATTTGCAGCATTGAAGGTCTATCCTCTCCGGGGTTCCTGCTCACTGATTGGGCCTATCACAGCCTACAAATACTCTGTATTGCCCGTAAATCCAAGTCTTAATCTACTTGAGAAATGCTTCATGTGGCTGGTGAGTCAACACTGGACTGGTGTCACTAGTTCTCCAATGAGCCTATGAATCAGGCAGTGAGAGTGATGATGATGGGGGATAGAAGGGTGCAGCTTTGCTGAGGAGGAGGTACAGACAAGAGAGAGAAAATCATGACCTGCTGCATGGTTGGGTTCTCTGGGAAAGCTCAGAGCATCAGGAATTGAGGGCTCAACGCTGCCTTGTCTGAATACTTTACAAGGACATCTCCTATGAAGGTTCTGGGCTCACACCAAAGGCTATTGAAGTATTTTGCTTAACTGGGTCCCAGAATAAGAAAGGTTATGTGCAGGAGAACAGGAGTGTATGAAAAATTTATAGTTAAATGAAAAGCTGGCATACAGAGTTTTGTCTGACTGGTTTCTGAAACCCAGAAAACCACACAATGCCCTTAGGCTGTGCCTGCCTTTATTTAAGTGGGAAATATTTTGGGATGCCTAGAAGAGAGCAAGCTCATATGAAAGCAAATGAAAAATGTGAGGCCTGAAGAAGTGCCCTTAACTTCAAGTTGGAGGAGACCCAAAATTGGTGCAAAGGCTATTGTGAGGCATACTGGAGCAATCTTGGTCCCATGCACTGAGTTGTCTGGGGCTACTTTACCGTTGTGCTTTTTCAGGTAGACTCCCCCCAGCCTCTGCTCCCCTCACCCTGTGACTTGGCTCAGAGGAGGCAAAAGGTGACAGCTTTTGATAATTTTGAAGACATTTTGAACAGATCTGGACAAAAGGCTAATTGTGAAAGAAAAGTGAAAGACTTAGGCTGGAACTATAAGCATACAGTCAAAAATGAGGTGAAGCAGGGAATAGCAACAGCAGTTGAATCTTTTACAGTTTCTTGCCGAGACTGTATCCTAACAGGCCAGCATAAAGTCTGTGTTCCTGTGCCAGTGATGACCAGATTCATATTTACTGGGTTCCTTTGGGTTTTACAACTTGAGACTGCAGCTGGATCCACGGAACTAAAAGTGAAGCTATTTTCAGAAAACAGACTGATGTTCTTAGCTGATCTTCATGCTTTTAAGATCCTGTGTCTGACCATCTGTCTCCAATTAGTCCCTTCAGCACTGCAAACTTCTCTCTTTGAAGTTCTCACACTTCTTTTTTTGCTACATTAATAATGAAAGGAACCTCAAAGCACTCTCAAATTGTCATTCTCCTCACTGAAGCAGGATAACTTCACCCCTCTGGGAAGAGATGGGACAACACAAATGAGGTGAATCTTTTCCCTGGACTTCTCTTAAGAACCACTTTTTTTTTTTTCTCTCTAAGCTGTACAAATTGGCTGAGACTGTCACGCCAGAGGCCCTGGGCAAGGCACAGAATAAGGATTCAGGAGATCTGGGTTCACTCTCAGCTCTGCAGAAATGTCTATTCCCCGTTCACCACATGTGAGAGGCTGGATTCATATCTCACTAGATTGTTTAATTATTGTGTTGGGTCAACCACCTTGTCTGTGTGTGTGTCGGGGGCACGGCCATGGTTGGGCCTGAAGCCTCATTGCAGTGTTGGGAGGAACATGGTCCACAGCCAACACAGCCGAGTCCATGGAGGGCACATGGCAGTATCAGGAGCCATGTGGCTGAGCTGTCAATCAAAAAGGCTGGCCAGGTAGCCCGCCCACACCACACCTCTGGAGCATCTGACTGGCTATAGCACCCCTCACTTCGGCTGGGAGGGCATTGAGTGGTCAGTCAACCAGATGTCCTGCCTGGGAGGGGTGGCCACAGTAGCCAAACCATACAAATATAGGCACAGAGGGGCTCCATCTGTGCCTGTCTTCTCTGCAGACATCTGCCACCATGTGACCTCTTGGTGGTAACTATTTTTCTTTCTGTCTGTCTGTCTGTCTGTCTGTCTTTCCCTAATCTCTTGTGGGTAACTTAAAACTGATGGGTCTTATTTCACTTATTTGTGGGTTGTTGTGTACTGAGTGCTTTGTGGAATGCTTCTCCTTGATTGGTTGTTATTCCTGTAAACCCTTTCGCCCAAATGCCCATTTTCTCTCTAAATTAAAAGAAGTTCTCTTGGGAAGTGCTTGTAGTGAATCATAGAATCAACCAGGTTGGAAAAGACCTCTGAGATCATCAAGTCCAACCCTTGATCTAACACCACTGTGGTTACTAGACCATGGCACTAACTGTCACATCCAATCTCATCTTAAAAACCTCGAGGGACAGTGATTCAACCACTTCCCTGGGCAGCCCATTCCAATGTCTGATTACTGTCTCTGTAAAAAATTTCTTGCTAATATCCAACCTAAACCTCCCCTGGCACAGCTTAAGACCATGCCCTCTTGTCCTACTGCTGGTTGCCTGGGAGAAGAGACCAACCCCCACCTGGCTACAACCTCCTTTCAGGTAGTTGCAGAAAGTGATGAGGTCGCCCCTGAGCTTCCTCTTCTCCAGGCTAAACAACCTCAGCTCCCTCAGCCTCTCCTCACAGGACTTGTGCTCGAGTCCCTTCACCAGCCTTGTTGCTCTTCTCTGGACCTGTTCCAGCACCTCAATATCCTTCCTGAACTGAGGGGCCCAGAACTGGACACAGCATTCGAGGTGTGCCCTCACCAGTGCTGAGTACAGGGGAAGAATCACTTCCCTGGCCCTGCTGGCCACACTGTTCCTGATCCAGGCCAGGATGCCATTGGCCTTCTTGGCCACCTGAGTGCACTGCTGGCTCATGTTCAGCTTCCTGTCAATCCAAACTCCCAGGTCCCTTTCTGCCTGGCTGCTCTCCAGCCACTCTGTGCCCAGCCTGTAGCACTGCATGGTTTTGTTGTGACCAAAGTCACAGGACTCGGCACTTGGCCTTGTTGAACCTCATCCCGTTGGAATCAGACCATCTCTCCAGCTTGTCCAGGTCCCTCTGAAGAGCCCTCCTGCCTTCCAGCTGATCAACACTCCCCCCCAACTTGGTGTCATCTGCAAATTTGCTGATGGTGGACTCAATCCCCTCATCTAAGTCATCGGTAAAGATATTAAACAGGACTGGGTCATACATCGGCGATCCCTGGGGACACTACCAGTGACCGTCTGCCAACTGGATGCAGCCCCGTTCACCACCACTGGCTCTGGCCGGGCCCTCCAGCAGTTCTAACCTAGCACAACCTGCTCAAGCCGTGAGCTGCCAGCTTTTTTTCAGGAGGTAGTGCTTGTGGGAGACGCTGTCAAGGCTTTGCTGAAGTCCAGGTAGACACATCCACAGCCTTCCCCTCATCCACCAGGCGGGTCACCTGATCATAAAAGGAGATCAGGTTGGTCAGACAGGACCTGCCCTTGCTAAACCCGTGCTGGCTGGGTATGATCCCTTGTCCATCCTGTAGCTGTTATGTGATCTGCTCCATAACCTTGCCAGGAACTGAGGTCAGGCTGACAGGCCTGTAGTTTCCGGGGTCCTCCATGCAGCCCTTTTTGTGGATGGACGTGACATTCGCCGACTTCCAATCATCTGGGACCTCCCCAGTGAGCCAGGACTGTTGGTAAATGATGGGGAGCAGCTTGGCAAGCTCTTCTGCCAGTTCCCCATCACCCTTGGGTGGATCCCACCTGGTCCCATAGACTTGTGAGGATCCAAGTGGCTCATAACTGTTTCCTCCTGGATTACAGGGGGGCTATTTGGCTTCCTGTCTCTATCTACCAGTTCCAGAAGCCCGTTGTCCTGAGGACAACCTGGCTTACTGTTGAAAACTGAGGCAAAGAAGGTGTTAAGTACCTCAGCTTTTTCCTCATCTTTGGTGACTGTTCCCCTCCATGTCCAACAAAGAATGGAGGTTCTCCTTGCCCCTCCTTTTGCTACTGATGTATTTGTAGAAGCGCTTCTTGTTATCCCTAACAGAAGTGGCTAGATTGAGTTCAAATTGTGCCTTTGTCTCTCTAATTTTCTTTCTACATGACCTAACTATATTCCTAAACTCTTCATGAGTAGCCAGCCCTTTTTTCCACAGTTGGTAACCTCTCTTTTTTTTATCCTAATTTCCTTCAAAATCTCTCTGTTCAGCCAGGCTGGCTGTCTTCCCTGCTGGCTTGCCTTTTGGCAGACTGGGACAGCCTGCTCCTGTGCTTTCAAGACTTCCTTCTTGAAACATGTCCATCCCTCCCGGACCCCTTTGTTTTCAAGGGCTGTTTCCCAAGGTACCCTCTGAATCAGACTTCTGAATAGGCTGAAATCTACCCTGTGGAAGTCCAGGGTAGAAGCTTTATTGATGGCCCTCTTTGCATCCCTGAGTACTGAAAACTCTATAATTTCATGGTCACTGTGCCCCAGATGGCCTTTGACCACCACATCTCCCACCAGCCCCTCTCTGTTTGAGAACAGAAGGTCTAGCAGGGCCCCACCCCTGGTAGGCTCCTTTACCAGCTGGAGCAGGAAATTATCTTCCATACACTCTAGGAATATCCTAGACTGCCTCTTCTCTGCTGTGTTGAGTTTCCAGCAGACATCCGACAGATTAAAGTCACACAAAAGAACAAGGGCTGGCAATTTTGAGACATCCGCCAGCTGCTTGTAGAATAATTCATCACCCTCATCATCCTGGTTGGGTGGTCTGTTACAGACTCCTACCAGGATGTCAGCCTTGTTGGCCTTCCCCCTGAGTCTGATCCACAGGCATTCAACCGTATCATTACTGACTTCAAATTCTACAGAGTCAAGAGACTCTCTAACACATAGAGCCACTCCTCCACCTCTCCTACCTTGCCTATCCCTTCCGAAGAGCTTGTAGCCACCCATGGCAGCATGGCAGTCATGCGAGTCATTCCACCACATTTCCGTGATGGTGACTACAGCACAGCTTTCCTGCTGCACGATGGCTTCCAGCTCCTCTTGTTTGTTACCCATACTGCGTGCATTTGTGTACATGTACTTCAGCTCGGCTGCTGATCTCACTTCTAACTCTGGCTTTCCACCCTTGGGCTCATCTCTGGAGAGCCTGGTTTCAACCCCTTCCCCCTTCAAACCTAGTTTAAAGCCCTCCTGATCAGCCCTGACAACTTATGGGTTATAGTCCTTTTGCCCTTGCTAGATAGATGAAGCCCATCTGACTCTGGCAGGCTAGGTACCATAGAATTTGCCCCCTGGTCAAAACCCCCAAAATTCTGCCAGTGGCACCAATCCTTTAGCCACCTATTGATAAGACGGGTTTTCCTACTCCTCTCCTCATTCATCCCTGCTACTGCAGGAACTGAGGTGAACACCACCTGTGCTCCTGTCCCCTTAACTAATTGACCCAGAGCCTTGAAGTCCCTTTTAATTAGCCTGGTACCTCTTTCATTAATGTCATCACTGCCAGCCTGGACCACCAGCAGTGGATAATAATCAGAGGGATTAGCTCAGGGAGTCTTCTACTAATATCCCTCACCTGCACCTCAGGAAGGCAGCAGACTTCCCTGTGGGATGGGTCCGGTCGGCACATAGGGCCTTTAGTTCCCCTCAGAAGGGAGTCGCCTACTACCACTACCCTTCTTTTTTTCTTTATAGCTGTGGTTGTAATCTGTCTGGTAGATGCGTTGCAACTGGAAAACCCTTCAGGCAGATCCTCTTCTTGACTGTCCTCTGCCTGACTTTCTGGGTCCAGGGCCTCATACCTGTGTTCTCTTTATGTGATTCAAGGTATCAAAGATCTTAAAGGCTTTGCAAGAGTTGATGTGAGTGAAACTCTTGGAGTCTTAAATAAAAGTAAAATGCCCGGGCAAGCATGTGTATTTAGACCCAGGGCTTTATGCCACATAACATCATCTGTATCATTATTTTCTTTTGCTTCTAGTGCTCTCAAGACTTCAGCAAACAGAATCGAGCTCTGCACATTCTGCACCCCCTCCTGACACTGTGACTGTTTTCAAGAGGGCTCCAATAGGGTTCAGCTGCAACCTGAAATCATACTGTTGGGAAAGAAACCTTGTTCTAGTGGCTGAATTTCAGCTCAGGCTCTTTTGTTTGGCCCTTCCGTGAGATTGCTTTAGATAGGCCGATTCCTGTACCTTGATGATCCTGACCTGTTTGAGTTGACTTCACTTCCCTGCTTGACCTTGAATTGCTCTCATGAGTACAGAGGTGTCTGGTGATGACTGGTGTCCGGTGATGACTGGTGTCCATGGTTGCTCTCACTGGCTGTGGTCTGCTCTTCTCATTCATGTTTTGTGGAACTGTCTTCATTAAAAAAAGGATATTGAAGAAAGGGAAGCTCTTGTAGAAGAGGTCTTGTCTTTCTGACAGTGGCCAGAAGAAATGAGAAATACAAACAGTTGTTTTTTCTTGAAGGTCCTTCCCAGCTTCTGGCACTTGGGGTAGGAGCTGTTGAGCCTGAAGATACAGCTGTACCAGGCAGGCATTCATAAGCCTATCTTCTCTGAGTGCAGTGAGGGCTGTAGACCTTAGTGTGCCAAAGAACTCCAAGCAGCTCCCTGCCTCTCATAGATTCAAAGGCCATCTGTCCATCTTTGTTAATTTTTCAGGGACAGATTCTCTGCCAATATACATGAAATTTCTACCATTTTGGGTGTGTTGGGCTAGCAGTTCAAACAGTCTAAATGGCAAGTATTGCATCACTTGGTGCATTGTTTTGCCACCGAACCCCAAATCTTAAAAGCTTTCCTTAAAATATCCACCTATACTAAGTTCCTGGCTCTGAACTGGGAGGTGGCTGATTTTCTTCTTTTTGATCTATTTTGTCCAAAAGACATTAGGTGGAAGATATTTACTTGGATGCCTCTGAATTTGCTAGCTGACTCCTCTGCTTCATTATTAATGAAGAGACTTTACTGTAACCTGCTTCATGCACAATGGGACATAATACATACTGTACATGTAGAAACCAAGCCTAAAATGACAAGAACAACCTTTAAATAACTCTTGTGTCCCATTAGCCAGATAATAACACCTGATGGGTAAAAGATACACTCACAGAGATCTCGCAGAAAACCCCTCAAAAATGACTTCTGAAAACCTCTAAAATTGTTGGCATGTGTTTATTTGTGAAATTAATAGACAGTATTTTTTCCACATGGCATAGTTGTTAAGAACGACATGTTCAGCCTCATCTTTGTGTTGTATAGGAACACTCTCTGAGACTCTGATCAGATTAATTGAACCTGTCCTTTATCATTTGCAGAACTCCAAATGATATGCGTATACCTGAATAGTTAATGAATCCCCTGGACTCCCCTCTTTCAATAGGAACAGCTTTAAGTTTCTCCCTTTCTCAGTAGAGAGGAGTCAAAGAAGAGAAAAAGCCTATGAACAATGGGAGAAAAGGAGGTTGAGGTTCACATTTGCTGTTTCTGGGGGGAAAGCTAAGTTTTGTTTTCTGTGTATGGCCTTTCTCCTATTGTCTAGGAATTTGTCCCAATGGATCCAAAAATCACAAAAGACATCTCTGAAGACTGTCTGGTCCAAGTCCCAAACCGGTGTCATCCAGAATAGGTTGCTCAGGTCCTGACCCATTAGCTCTCAGCTGACTCATCATCCATCTGAAAGGAAATGTTCATATATTCCTGCTTTTCTCTCCTATTAAAGGAAACTGCCCATTATAGAATCATAGAATTGTTTAGAATGGAAAAGACCTTTAGGAACACTGAGCCCAACTATTAACCATCTCTGGTCTTCTGGCCTATTCTGCCTAAAGAGCCATACCCACCCATCACAGCCCTCCAGGCACATGAGCCTGGAGGCATCATGTGAGGCACCATATCCCCATGATCCAAAGGAGATCATAACCATGGAACTGCACACAGACTTTTAATTACTCTTGTTTGTTCCCCATGCTGCATGAATCACTATTCAAGCACTTCAGAGAAGCATCCAACTTTCTCCATGATGCTGTCCTGTAGGAACATCCTTAGCAGTGGTATACTCTGGGGCTGAGCCCTCTTCAGCCTTGCATTGTTGAATATGACGTCTTTCTTCTCCATATCACCGTGCTGTCAACCCACTACACCACTGCCTTACTTAGCTGGTTATTCCACCCTCCCCTAATCCTTCCTAATTTAAAGGTCTCTTCACCAGGTTACCAACTCATTGACAGAGATGCTTTTGTTCCACTTAGATGAATTCAGTCTCTGTCTAGCAGCCCATGATACTCAGAGAGGGTCTATGATTGTAAAATCCTGTTGTCATCTTGAGTTATAGAGCAAGCTCTAGATTGACAGGATCATTCTGCTCTTCCTCAAATGTTCTCCCCCCTTCCCATTCCCTTTTAGAGGCAGTACTGAAGAGAATGCCACTTCAGCACCTGTGTCTTTGACAATCATCCCCATGCGGTATTACTTGATACCTTCCAGGTCTCCAAAGGAGATGTTGTCTGTGCCCACATGTATATGTAGTGGGGATGTAAGATTTCTGAAACTCTTCCAGTCTTCAAACTATCTTCAGTGTCCTGGATCCCTCTAAATCCCTCTAAATCCTCCTAGGCAGCATCAGGCTGGCAGCATCAGGCAGGCCTCTATCCTGCACAGTAGGGAGTATCCTATTGTTATTATTCACCATTCACTTCCTTCTGGTGCTACCATTTGATTTACGCTCAGTTGCCTACAATGCTGTTCTGAAAAGAACTCCCAACCCCTCATCTGATACTATGGCACTAAATCTATTTTGTAGTTGCTGATCTGCAGCTGAAGCTGCTGCCTACCCTCCTGGTGCCAGAAGTCCTTCATGGGAGTCTTCTTTTCCCAACCCACTGAGTACAGGCTCTGAATCCTCTTCTGCCTGTGCAATTAGGTGTTCAGACTCTTATAGGGTCTTGGAGAGGATTCTGTCCTCTTTTCTATAATCTCTGACACTGTGCAGACTTCCCATCTCCTCTTCCAGCTCTCTAACAAGTGTTCACCTCCTGCAGGCAAGAAGACCACTTCCCCTGCTCCAGCATCCCAGAGGTGCCCCAGGCTTATCCTGCAGTCTGGATCTGCAGCACTGCATCCATACTGGGGAGTTCAGCATATGCCAGGAGCTGCTGTTGATGTTGTACCGTGCTGCAAGACCATCAGTGTTGAACACACACACACTGTCGTCAGCACAATCTTTAGCTCCCTTCTATTTGTTGTTCTGTGCAATCTGGTGCATCTGTTTGCATCTTCCATTACAGCAGCACAGCCCAATTTTTGATTCTGTGTGACACATTGCCAACTTAAGTGGTGGAGATGAAAATCTTTTATTCCTGAGGAGCACAGAAATCCTGCAGCAGAGGGAAAACTCAGATGGCACTCCTTCAAAGCAGAGGTTCATTCTCCTCCAATCTGCTCTTGTCTGTGTAGAGCTTCACCACCTTTTCATCACTTCTATTTCAGTGCAGCTAACAAAAGCCCAGGCCTACAAATCTATCTGCCATGCAAAATGTTTCTTAGGGCTCATCAGGGGGTTATAGCTGCTTCAGTGGTAAGGCAGTAACTGCAATAAGGAAGAGGATTCTTCCAGCATGCCTGACTCCTAGGAGCATTACATTTGATGACTTCTGTGCAAAAATGAGAGCAAATGCAAAATCTGAGCTGGTGTTTGATGGTAAAAGTAGCAGTCCCATTCAAAGCTGTGATATAGAAGGAAGGACTTCCCTATTATCAACAGACTTGTTCCTGGACGGGGTGTGCTCAGCCTTCTAGTTCAGTTTGTTTTAGAGACATCTCTAAAACAGACATCTTCTACTGTTCTAGAACAACTTTCTTCCATGTGCAAATATGGACATTGCTACTATTGATGTGTTCTGTGGGCCACTTTCATAGACAGAAATTGAAGGAGAAGTTAAATTCTTTTCTGCACAGTGATGGCTGAATGAGTGAAAGCTACTATCTGAAGGCTAGGCTAGATGAAAGTGTGGGACCTAAGATTGGAACAGGTCATGATAATCTGTGTGTCTGTTGGAGAGGAGGGAGAGAAGAGAGAACTTGGCTTGGAATGAGGTAGAGGACAGAGAAGGGTGAGTACTTCTAGCAATAATGAGAGGAGAAAGTCAACTATACTTTCTCGTGGCTTGGAATTAGCAGATATACTGTTTTTTCTCTAAAACACACTTTGAATAAATAAGATGTTGAGATACACTCTGTAAACATAACAGCTTCCAAGAAAATTTAGCTTATGCATTTGCTTCTTCTTGCTAATACATCAGCCTAAAAAACTCCAAAGATGGATTTGCTGCTTATTCCAAGAAAGTCAATAGTATCACACTGGGAATAACTTGGAGTCAGACAGGGCTTAATGTAACATGGCATGTGTAAGACTTCCAAGCTTGATGCCATTTGCTCACAGATGGGATCACTGTAAGAATGCCAACAAACAGGCTTGAGAAGCTTGTGAAAGTGAGGAGGGAAATAGCAAGCTCCAGGGTATATGAAAAATAAGACTTTTCTGTGTGGCTCTTGTACTCATGACATTGGCTAGTATGTTTTCTTTAATTTGCTCACTTCCCACTGTCCCTGGGGAAACGGCTGCAACAGTAGAGACATGAGTCCTTGAGTTAAGCTGAGAGAAATATGGCAATGAGACTAGCAGGCTAATCAGATAAAAAAATACCTTTCACATGGTCTTTGGAGACATCACTTGTAAATTACAGAACTAGGGTTGGTGGGTTAGTGGAGGAAAGCAGCTAATAGGCCTTATAACTAGCAGCTATAAGATCTCTTTGATGCAGCTCCCAATATAATTTGTGAGGTACCTTGTTTAAAAAAAATTGTAGAAAAATATGAAATTTAAACCCCACGTTGTAAACGTAATAGGAATGTTCTTTGCTCCAAGACTCAAAATAATTGTACTTTGAGATATTCTTTTAGTCTAACATTAATTTTGACCTTTCTGTGAATTGTGACACAAACATGTTTAAAACAGATAGTCATGCCCAAACCATCTCCATTATCAGCTAAAAAGATTTTTGTGTTATGTTGTAGTTAAGCTGTTTTAAACAAACACTCTCTCTTACTGTGCTATTTTCATGCTATAGTGCAGGTACTTAACAGACTGCACAAATTTATCATTTCTTCCTCCTGTGTAGAATATACGACTTTGCTGTTTTTCAACAGCTGATGCTTGAATACATAAAAAATACTTTGTGTATATGCAGATTATCTGTCACAATATTTAGCTACTTTAAATTGTTGCCCACTAAAGACTAATCTTTTCCTGAACTCCTATTCTCCTTTCAGCTGTGAGAGGTATAGAATAGTTTAATCAGGATAAGCAGGATTATTAATATGCATCAGATTCTGATTACTGTCTTATTTCCCCTACCAGCTACTTGAAGGGCAGTAGCAAGGGTGATAAGGCTAAATTATTCAGGCAGTGCTAGCCAACATGCAGTGTTCTTCAGCTAAAGTGTGGGAATTTGAGTTGGTTGCAGGAGCACAGCAGGGCCCGGGAGCAAAGGGGTGGGATCCCTGCCCTTTCAAGAGATTTTCAAGAGTCTGCTGGACAAAGTGGCAACTGGTCCGATTTAGTTTTGGGGTAGTGTTGTTTTGAGAGAGATATGGGAGTAGAGAACTGCTTCTGTGAGTGTATGATCACATTCCTCCTCTCCTCTAATCTTCTTCAGTGTTGGAGACCAGCTTCATTATCTCTACCTCATGACACCTGAGCGAGAACAAAAGTGCACATGTATGTCAAAGCCTAGACTCATCCTTCTCCATTGACATCTGCTCCTTGGTAATTCCTCCAGGGACAATTTATGCCCAGTGTTTTCTAGAAGTCAAGACTAAAAGCCTTTTGCAAGAGTAAAAAGCTGGGGCTAAGCGCAGGCACGTGTTTGAAGCCATGGTCCTCCATGGAGCCCAGAGAGGGATTGCCTTGCTGTTTGGGAGAAAGAAGGGGCCTGACACAGAGCTGTGTTTGTGTAAGGTCAACGGGCTAAGGAGAGACTGGGGGCCATTGTGAAGCAAGGGGCAGTCTTAGAAGATTGGGAATGAATGAGCAAGGCTGCAAAACTCATATGTGGACTGCAGATCATGAGCTTAATGGGGTTGGATCCCAAGCCCATTGTGCTGAGCAGTTCCCAGTAAAACATCCCAGAAAAATATTCTTGTCTACCATTTGTAGTTCAATATTTCTTCCTCCATCGCCACATCTATGACTTACTTTGATGTGTGGCTGTCCTTGAAAGACAAGAGGTGAAATGAAACAAACAAAGATGAGGTTACAGTCTTGGTACTGCTGGAAACTAATGTTGTCTAGAGCAGTGTAATGGTAATGTCACTTGGCAGTTTATCAACATCAGGTTTTCCCTATTTTACTTGATCTCTGTTTCAAAAAAAAAAAAAAAATCAGTATTTGTGTCCTAAGAAAAATGTACAAGGTTGCTTTGGGTGCTAACTGTTAGATCCAACTGTTTCAAGTGTAGGCCCTGGAAGCAGAGAAAACTCATGCTTTATTTATGTGCTAAGTGCCTGGGGCTAAGCCATGTAATTTCTGAACTTGAAGAGAAGTTTTCTTTGTGAATCTAGGGTATAAATTTTTGTGAGCTAAACAAACCTATAGTTTTTCTCACTAACTTCTTTTATTTATTTTTATGAAGTACACCTGTCATGTGTACAGAACATTGAATGAATGGATTTTACCTGATGTTCAAATAATGAATTAATTTTTAGTCTGTTATTCTCTTCTGAAGCTCAATATTTTGTTGCATAGTGTTATCAAAGCTGTAACTACTCAGAAGATGATGCAATAAAAAGCAAATTTGGAATATGCCTGAAATGGAACATGGGGTGGGGAAGGTGGAAGAATAGCAGATTTTTTTTGACACAGACTTTGAAAACAACTTTTTCATAGACCTGCTTTTATACTAATATTCATTATACAGTAAAAACGGATCTGGTGAAAAGGCTTAAAATGTAGTGCAGTTCTTTATTCATATTCAGGCACAGCAACATGAGCTATGCTTGGTATTTCACCAAGAAAGCCGGGATGAAAAGATTCTGGTTGCACATTTTGGAAAGCTCCTTTTTTATACTTCACTTGTACAGTACAAAAGGCCTTTTAAAGAGAAGTGCAGGGCACCACAGTTGTACTGGAGAACAGGCTGCCAATGCTGAATTTTTCAGTTGAGACACCTTTCTGTGTCTGGAGCAGAAGGGGAAGATTTGGTGTAAGAGATGCTGAAAGGAACAAAGGCTGTAAGATATGAGATACATCAAGCAAAGCTAAGTAACTGATCTTCTAGAGCCTTCATAATTGTGAAAAGGCAGAACTATAGCCCTTAAACAAAGATATGGGCATGAGGTAGACTGGTTCCAGAAGAGCCATGGACACAAAGTCCAAAAATTACTCTCCACCAGCCTGTTGCTGCCAAGTGTGGCTTATAGAGGTGGTGCTAAACTGTTGTCCCTCTCAAACCTCTAGCTTAGAGTTGTTTCTTCAGTAGTTTCCCAATTCTGCTCCTTTAGTAATCATTCAACATGGCTCTTTCTTCTCCCCGGGACTTGTTGCATTAGTCACGTCTATTGCTTTAGGGCCTGAGAGTTTTCTGAGTAAAAGGAAAATGTTCAGGTGAAAGGTCAGACTGGGTTTTGCTGTTGTCATTTCTCTTCTGTGTTGTATGTGTTGAGACCTTTAATTTCCACGCACAGCTCTCCTGGGACAAGCCAGAAGGGACTAGCTAGCCTTGTTTATTTTTTTTGGAGATCCCTCTGTTAGCAAGGGCTAGCCTCTAAGCACCCCTGGGCATCTGAGTTTATCTTCTCTACAACAGCAGCAACAAACACACTCCCCATGTGTCCCAGGCTTGATCAGAATAGATCAACTTCTCAACCTTTCTTCCCAAACAAAATGCAGTCTCCGAGTCCTGCTTGCTTTGATGGAAGGGGGAAGACAGACATATAAAACAAGAGTTCAGTACGTATGCTACACAGACATACATCTTGAAGTAGCATGCTTTACTCTTGACACAGCCTTGCACTCCTGGTGATCACAATCAATCCTGTAGCCACTTCAGTGCCCCGAGATTGTCCTCTAAGCCTGGCCTATGCTTCAGGATACAGAGGCTGAAAAATTCAACCCAGTGCTCCTGTTTTTTTTCCCCCTCACTGTCTCTTTGAGTCAGACACTGATGTCATGATCTTGGTGTGGCTTACTGCTATGTCCTTGCTTATCTGTTTGGACACAGGAATCTCCTGACACCAATGTAGGTATCGTTTCTGCTGGTGAGACCCAGGCCTGGGAAAAAATTGGCAAAAGCTACACCTCTTGCAAGCAGCCTCAAGCTTGTGCCCTTACAGACAGAAATCCCTGCACTAGTTCAGGGTCTGGCTTGCACAAGAGGAACTGGAGACAAGATTTATTTCTCTGTGGTGGAAAAGATAAATGAATAACTTGTGTCTGGTCATTCACGCAAGCCCAGCTCAAGTGGACAGCACAGGGCACAGAAGTTGGTTGGAGATGTAGAAATATGCTCTTCCTATTATCCCAGTGTCCTTGAGATGTTGCTTTCATGTTCTCTCAGCAGTGGCTCCAGTAGTCTAGGCATGGGATAGCAATGGGATATTTTCTACCTCTCAGGCAATATCCTATAGACCACAGACATTGAGGGACACTCTGGCTGCTGCATGGAGTGAGTTTTCATCCAGCAGCTAAATGAGCCGTCAGTCCTGGTACACAAGACTAGAAAACACAATCCAACCTCCCTTACCTCCCTTCCGGTTGGCACCTTTCTTCTATAAAATGAGCTCTCAGGCCTTCTTTGCTCATTCCCCTTCTAAGGATGAAGCCCTTTCAGTGCCCATTTGTCATAGGTTTACTTGTTCTAAAAATCCAAGCAAAAATTTCCCTGTCCCACTGTAAGAGAAGGAGGTTGAGTGAGGAGGGGAAGGGGTAATTAACTATACAAAAGAACTAGCTGACAGACCTGCGTTCCCAGCTAATAGCCCTTCTAAAAAACTGCAGGGAGGGGGGAGGAGATTTTCTCCTCCTCTCCTTACAAACGAGGGACACTTCACTTTGTGCCTTAACAGGGACAAGGTGTATTGGAAAAGCTTGGAGGCCATTTTGCTCTTGACCTGGTCATCTCTGTTCTCCGTCCTCGGTTTGTCTACGGTCTGCTCTCTTGCCAGCCGAATCTGCTCAGATTTCATCGTAGAGTTTGTGCTCACCGATGAACAAAGGGGGAGTCCCGTCTACAGCCAGTCGCAGACAGCGTGAGTTTAGTGGGAAAGAAACTGCCTTTCTTTTCCCTTTCTTCCCCTTCCCCTCCTCGGTGGGGGCGGAGATCTCCATTTCGGCTCCTCCCGCGCTCCGGGCCCCCGCACGGTGACCACCAGTGATCCAACAGCGCCCCCTGCAGGCCACCACAGAGCACTGCAGGCTCTGCCCCTCCAGCGATCCAACAGCGCCCCCTGCCAACCGTGATTAGGATCGCGCAAGAGGACAGAGAAGTATCAGGCTGTCTCCTTTTTGAAGGGGACTTCTGGGTACAGGATTATTGCTTAGTTGTTTTTGTGTTCTGTTACTGGTTTTGACAATATACATATATCCTTTAATAAAGGGTCGTTATTTCTTCCTTTTTCCATACTTCCTGGGTTGGAGCTTCTTAATTTTGGCTTTGCAATTGCTGAGAGAGAAGAGTTTGGTCTACCTCATAACTCATTCTCCTTAGCAAAACACTCCAGTCTCTTTAAACAGAGATGCCATTGCAGTTAATTTTCTACCAAGGCTGATTTCATTTTGCATAGTGCACAACAGCATTTGAGTGGTAGAGGTGAGAGTTGTGGTTGTGCAACTTCTTATCACAACTGGACAAATTGTGTTTCAAGTGCTGAAAGTCCATCTCCTGCAGCTTTGTTGGTCTTTCCACATAAACCCCTTATGTGAGGCAAGTGAACTGTGCTCTTCCCAGTTAGCAAGCAAAGCAACGTGCTTTGGAGCAAGATTAGGGGACATCTTTCTGGGTTAGTCTTGTGCTTGAGATAGTGCGTTGCTTTCATGAAGAAGTGAGTTGAGAATACATCCCTAGCATTGCTATGTCCTGGGCTGGATTTGCAGGCAATTTGAAGGCTTACTGCTGGTACCATTTCGAAAGAGCAGGCAGCTCCAGGATGAAGGTTTTCTGACTGTTTGCATTGTGCAGCAGTGCATGGTTTGGCACAGGAATGCAGAAAGGAGTCTGGAATGCTCAGGGATGCAAAACAAGCAGCAACTTGCTTCCCGTGTCTTACTTTTGTTGTTGAAAGGCCCTGAGATATCCCAGTTTTCTTTGCTAAGCACAGGATTACTGTTATGGTACAGAGCAGGATGGTATCCGATAGCAGCTATGTGTGTTGGGAGGCTCAGTGTGAGTTTCTATCTGTCACCTGTTCAACGGGTTCAGTCAGAAGGTAGAAGTGCATGTTCCTTTGTCTGAAGGGTATGAGCTGAACTTTCTGTCAAGCTAGACACTGTTGAACTTGGTATGTCACAGGCGAAGCACAGCTGTATTGCAAATCTAGACATGACTCTGCAGAGAACAAATTCATAAGTGACTGGCCCTAGGGTCTTTGAGCAAATAGACAGCAGAAAGATCCATGATCCTCTTATCCTCTGTGCAAAGGGTAATCAGTCTTTTTTTGAAAAGGCTGCAAAATAAAGAAATAGGTAACTGGGTCGCTTTAGTAAATCTTTAAGTGTGCAGGCTTGAGCCTTGGTCACCCAGCTCAAGGGGACATGGGACGGAGCTGGAGCTCCTGCCTTACACTGCAAGCTTGGCTTGCACTTTTATTGCATTCAGGGTAATGGCCTGTGTCCAAAATGTACCTTGGATATAGGTCCCTACCGCACCTGGGCAATGTACCAGGATTTCCTCACTGGGATGATGCCTCAAACATGGTAGGGGCTAACCTAATGAGGATTACTATATTTTTATATTGGTACTGGGAGGCAGTAACTCATTATAAAGTCTGTGCTGAAGTGGATGCTGGGAAAGGTGACATTTAACTTCCCCAAAAAGTTCATTTCAAGATGAAATTTAAAGCAAGTAATCTAAGAAACCTGAGGAATGTGGAAATTCAGGCAGTCTAGAGACTAGGATGGCAGAGGATTGTAATTCTGGAGAGGTGGCTGGGCGTGCTAAACTCTGCACAGAGGGAATGACTTTTGGGCACTGGTTTACTCCAGGTACATCGATTGTTACGTGGGTGTGAGGTAAATATGCTCCAGATTTTTAGGGTAGAAAATGTTTTTCTGCCTTGTTAATGTGTCAGACCTCATACAACAACATCTGAGGTTTGTGTTTGAGTTTTCTGATTGTTTGTTCGTTTCTAATTTCCAGAAAGCTGAATGAATGGAGGTAAAGGACATGGCTCCTTTCTATGCATCTTCCTAAAAAAGGCAGAGAGAGGCAGTGCTGTGTAGTCCTGGGTCCAGTCCTCTCCCGAAGGACCTGTTGAGTATTTCAAGCTCCCCACTAAGGAAGTCACTGTTTCCTGCTTGTCCATATTGCCAGCTGGCTGCTGGTTATGGTTTGCATAAAGTTTTTTCTGGTAAAATAAACAAAGCTTTTTATGTCTCCTGCTCTGGAATAGGGTATGTTTCTGCAGCCTGCTTTCTCCTCTCTAGTGGCCAAGACTCCCTAAGGTGAGGCCTGTAGAGGGATGCTTGTCAACATTAGCTTTCCATGCAAGCTTCCCTTGGTCATGCTGCCTGGTGTGTTTTGGGGCATAAAAAAGAGTTCTTGCGCTTCTTTAGGAGTGTGGCCTCCGTATTACATTCAGATATGCTAAAATCAGTACATCACTTAGCATGTATGAACGAGCAGAACTTTCAGCAACAAGAAGTTCCTTGAGTGGGTCACTTTGACAAGCAGAGCTTTGTTCAAACTGTTAAGCCTCTAAGGTTAACGGAGTTTCCAGGCACACAAATTTATCTGGGGCTGGATATCCTGAATCCTGGCAGACAGAATCCCTCCAGGGGGGCCAGCTGGGACCTCCAGGCTCTTGCTTGGTCCCAATTTGAAATGCATCTTGCAGTTCCAGGAGAGAAACACAGATTGCCAACCCCTCCCTGTGTCAGGACATCTGCTGCACAGACAGTACTGTAGGCACACCCAGCAGGCATGGCCTCACCTATATACACAAGATGAACCACGTGTCACTGACTGCTCTTACTCCTCTTACCAAGGCATGCAGATGGCCTGCAATGAAGACTTTTTTTTTCTTGCAATGAGAATCTGCTGGCAGGAGAGTTGCTCCTGGCTTCACTTTGTGAATGAGGATGTGCAGAGAGTTTGAAAATTGAGAGGGGGGTTTACATACTGTTTTAGATGGTGGAAACAGCAGTGCTCTGCAGCTTCTGCAGGAGAAATAGAGAGATGCTTTGGGAGCACATCTTTTCTGACAAGTGCAAGCTGGTTTGAGTGAAAAAGAGCAGAATACAGCCCCACATATTGCTGTGTGAATGGACCCAGGCACTGTCTGTGGAAATCTTCCTGAGGATGTCTGTTGTATTTTTCCATGGGAGATCATAGCAAGTCATGTGTCTTATTTTGGAGAGCCTGTGTGTGCTGATTAGCACAACAGCATCCTGGTTCCTGACTAATGCTTCCTCTAGTAATCTGTGATGTTGAAAGTTGAACCTTTAAAATGTAAAGCAACCATTTTGCAAAAGCAAATGATAAAAATGTTGACATTATTTCCTCTTTGGAAAAAGCCTACCTCTCTTTGGGAGCTATGATGTTTCCATGGACTATGCCACAACTCCAAGCAAGGTGACTAAGTAAAATTAGAAGTTGGAATATCCATTAACTGCTTTTTTTTTAATCATGGTGACTGGAGGAAGAAATTATTTAGGTCTTTGCAGGGAAGAATGAAGAGCATTTGTAGAGAATATGGTCTCTTTTTCTAGTTGGATGTCTGGATCCAGGGATCAACATTTGCACATTAGAGCAGTTCTGGGAGTGGAGTGACTATCATTTTACAGAATTTTCCTTCTATATGTCTTTCTATGTGTTATCCCACAAAATTACCCATCCCGATACCAAAAGGGAAAAACGTACTCTGGTCAAACAAGGGAGTGGTGTCTGCTGTAATACTTGAGATAAAAACCCATCTTTTAAACATGTGCATCCCACACCCTAATCTTCCCTTTTCTGAAAGTCACCATGTCTTCCATGTGGTAGAACTGGTTAACCAGGAAAGAACATGTCCCTTTTTCTCTTCCAGGTTTCTCATATAGAAAATTATATTGCAGCTGTATGGGAATAGGGGTTGAAGGAGTGGATGTGTTCCACTAGATCCCAGACCTGCTGTTAGCCACAGCAGGAAAGGACTCTGTTTTCTGTGTGAAACCAGTGTGAATCCTCTTGCACTGTTGATTTGTTCCTCTATGGTTTAGAGAAGTCCATCTCTAATCCAACACAGCTGTGTTCATGCAAACTGTTTTAATTGCAGTATCCAGCTTTTCTGTACTTAAGTACTCCATCAGGATGGCTGTTTAGTATGTATTTCTAGTGACCTTCATTTTAATTGCCTAATTGCTTACGGTTAGACATTTGGATCCTAGCTTTGATTAAAATTGGTTTCTTTCCAAAAGTATTGTTTCTTCCTCTCATTTCTTTGCATAAGTAAAAGAAATACTTAGATGAATGCTGAGGTATTGTGAAACTTTGCTATGAAGAGCTGAGGTACCTCACTTCTTACTTTCTTGGGGCAGTTGGGACTATTGCTTCCTGTGCTCACAAATGCTTGCTGCCTTATCAGAGCTCAGGGATGTGTCAGCGCAGATGTGGAATAGAGGAATAGAGAAGGGCTAGGACCTACCTTGAGTCACCCGGAGGTGCAGTGGCAGAGCTTGAATGCATCCTCCTGTTCCTGGGGGTTTGGCTCTGTGGTTCAGGGCCACCTTAGGTATAGGGTGAAGGCATTCAGTTTTGAAGAGAGCTCTCAGAGGAGGTGCTGATAAGAAGCCCAATGGGAACTCCTCCGGACTCTGATTGCATTTGGCTTTTAAGTTGAAGGTCTGTGCCCCTCCTACCTTCTGTACTAGGATATGTGGGACTGCATCCTTTTTGGTGATGCCATTACCTCTGCTCAGAGATAACCCCCTAGTTATCTTGCTCAGCTCCTGCTCACCTTTACTCATGGAGAAGCCAAGCCACCCTTGCCGTTCCCTGCTACTGATGAGTGTTTGGGAGAGATCCAGTCTTCCTCACTTCTGCTTTAGCCACCAAGACAAATACTCTAGCAGTGAACAGAGAACCTAAGGGTCCTGCCTCTCTGTATTTTTATCTGTGCACTTTACCCCACCATATGAAACAGCCTGTGTCTTCTCTTCACAGGGTCAACCACAGCAGAGCACCCTGAGTGGGGAGTTGCTGAAGCTCAGAGGGGTTAGGCTGAGCCAGCCACCTGATGATGATGATGGTGGTCCCTGAAGGAAGGCAAAGGTTTCCAGACAGTCAGCTGTCACTGTTGGATAGAAACATAATGCTTGGAAAGGGTCTCACTGGGAACTGCCCTGCACTGTGTCCTTGTGTATGTGGTGGTGCGGACAGAGGCTGAATGAGGTTTGACAAGTGTAGGCTTCTCTGCAGACACTTCTGGAAATAAAATGTCCATGGTTTTTTTGACTCAGTTCAAAAGAGAGAGTAGAGTTTCTCATAGGATTTGAGGCTTCCAAGAAGTCTCACAGAATTTCAGAATTGAGGTCAGAAGAGAGTGCTGGAGCCATCCAGCTCCCTTGTTCATGTGGAATCACCCAGAGCTGGTTGAGTAGGACTATATCCAGCTGATTTTTGAATATCCCAAAGGATGGAGACTCCACAGCCTCTCAAGGCAACCTGTGCTAGGGCTTGATCACCCTCACAGTGAAAAAGTTTTCCTGATGTTCAAGTATAACCTCCTGTGTTGCATTTTGTGACCATTGCCTCTTGTCCTTTCATTGGACATCATTGAGAAGCGCCTGGCTCTGGCTTCTTTACACTCCCTCTGTCCTTGGATATCTCCAACATTCCAAAACCTGTCTGGACAAGGTTCTAATCCTGACTGGACCTGCTTTGAGCTGAAGGTTAGAATACAGACCTCCAGAGGTCTTTCCAAACCTTTAACTTTGTGTAATTTCATGGTGGAGACTAAGGACTCTACCTTAAAGGTGCTTCCTCAGAGACCAGTTAGGAGACCAAGCTCACCCAAAAACTGCAGTACTGAGCAAAAGAATACAATTATGGGCAATTTTGCCCAGGTCCCTCTTTAGTCAAATCACACTTTTTTTTAAGAAGTCTTTAAGTTTGATTACTGCAAACACTTCAGTTACAGGCACTCAGCAGGTAGCTATGGCAACCACTGAGATAAGTGGTCCAAAATATACCAGGTAAAATAATGAGGGGATAATAATATGGTTTTAGTTCAAATGAACTATTGTGTGACTAATGGTTTTACATTTAAAAAATATTCATACACCATATTTCTGGGTTAAAAATTAGTCACTGTTCGAGGCCCATTGTTCATCCCACTGCTGTAGGAGGTCTCCAATGAATACTGTTAATATATGCCTCCTGCATTTGTTAACCCAGCACTCAGAAGGAGAAAAAAAAAAGTCCTGTAGCTCCAGAAAATAAAACCGTTAAAGGGAGAGGAGAGAGGGGGAGCTCTCAGGTAGGAAAGATTATCCATGCAGAGAGAGATACAAGCCCTTCCCAGAGTTTGACCTAACTAATTTAATGTGGCTGTCTCCTCAGTACTCTTTTTTCCAAACCATCTGTATTGAACCCAGATCAAAACTAGCAATTAGCAACTGAGTGATAAGTGCTATGCATACTCAGGATGGGACAGTCATTACCAAGGAAAACTTATGATTTAAGTAGTCTAATTTATTACCTTGAATTGTGGTGAAGGAAAGGACAGCAGGGATTTTCTGTTCCTAAAGAACTGGTAGCCTGTCATTACTCTTCCAACAGCACTGATATTCCGCTAGTGATGGGAAATTTCAAAAAAGTGGAGCTGAAATTTGATGTTTATGGTAAATAGCAAACCTTTAGACATCATGATTTTCAGAATATACCCACAACAAAATGAAGAGGCCATCTTCCCTCTTATCCTTCTTTTCTCCATTAGATTTCCTGTCATCAGCCTGCCCTGAGCAGAGCTGTCCCTTCTAAGCTTTACTTTGCCTTTCAGCTATGAGTCACACAGAAGGAAACAGACCTGTCCTAACATAAAGGAAGAATTCATCGTTCTGGCTTGGCAAGAACCCCAAGGATTTTGGATCCTAAATCCTGCAAGAATCTTTGCAGCTTCTTTAGTTGGTTCACCTTGAAGCATCTAGTATGTAAAAGATTATTATGCTATTTTTTTCACAAAGTACCAGCATTATGAAGCAGACGTTGTAAACAAAAAGTGAGATCTATCTATCTATCTATGTCCCGTTTTTGGGTTCTTGGGTTTTTTCATTTCGAGATAGTTACAGAAAACACAGATCATAAGAAAAAGGGTTTTTTTGAGTTAGCCTTTCTTACAAACAATGAAAAATACATTTCAGTGTATTTTAGACCAGTGGAGCTGGTCATGTGAGGAAAAACATAGTTCTCCCTGGGGTTACTTTTTGCAATAGATTTTGTCTTTTTTTTTTTTTTCTTTTTCCTTTAAGATGCTCTTCCTGAACAATTTAACTTCCTCCTCCAGGAGCTCTTAGTATCTCTGTATGCTTGCTTTTGTCAGGCATAGGCTCTAAAAGAAGACAACTATGTATCACAGCAACAGTGTTTTAAGTACTGCAGTATGAAGTGTTTAATCAGCCATTCCCTGGCGAAAGATTTTGCAGTTAAGAAAGGGAGGAGAAGATAAAAGTCCATTCTCTTCCAGAAGTGGGTCCCAGCAGTTGAGGGCAGTACACTTTCAGCCCTCTGCACAACCCAGTATTTTTTCCTTTTGACCAGGTGGGCTCTCCTGCTCTTTCCCAACTGCTGCTCTTCATTAATCACCCTACAGTGCCTTGGATCCTTTGCTGGTTGAGGAGAATTTATAACATCCTCCTCCCTGTTAGTAGCCCCTGCTCTCTCTAAGGCATTTTGAAATGAGGTCTTGCTTCCTCATAGGAATGCTCTGGGCAGCTGCAGTCTCAGCAAAGCAGGGCACTCTCTTAGACCTGGAGTGAGCTGGAGATCGCTGTTCTGCATCTGTCTACTAGTCTGGGTTTCAGACTCCCTTTGCTCACTGAGTCTCACCCCACTGGGCCTGACACAGTGTGGTTAGTATGTCAGGCAAGATGATGCCCAGGAGTATAAGCCCTTTCAGCCCCTGCTCTTCTTGATCATTACTTGTCCCATTTTTTTGTTTCTTCTGATTTCCTTTTGCTGCCCCCCCCTTGGACCACATTGAGCCTTTCGCAGTCTGCTCTCACAGGCTGTTGAAAGGCTGAACAAAAAAGCCAAAGTTTTCCGAACAAAGAAAGCCAAAGCTGAAATCCGCTGTTGAATTTTAATTCTCTTGTTGGCTGTTGGCAGAGAATTAGCCTGTGAAAGTCAATAGCACTGACACTTTCCTGCTATCCAAGTGCTTAACTGAGTGTTTTAGCAGCAACAGTCAGGCCATGCGCTGCAGTCCCTCAAATCTCATCCTGCTCCATCCTTTCCCACAGCCCTGGGGCCAAAGTTGTCTGGGTGTCCTTCTTCTGCCTTGAGTGCTGACTCCCTGTTAGCCGTAGACCGTGCAGCAGGAGACCCTGCAGGAAATGCTAGCAGTATAAATATATTAATTCTGACTATTATTCAAATGACTTTTTTTTGTTAATGTAAACTAAGAGCCACAAAATAAGGGGTAAATAAAAGGAGGGCAGATGGGGTAGTTCTGAAACCTCCCATAACGTTGGAGGATTAAAAGCTATGGGAATAATAGAGCAAAAAATTCTGCCCCAGTGGCTCTGGGCAATCCTGCTATGGGAGTTCTGGTGAGAGGTTGCAGATCTGGGAGAGAAAGGCAGTCTGCAGGACTGTAAATGGGAGGTCCTCAGTGTTGCAAAGGTGAAAGTGCTGTGCAACATCACACAATACTGTATCTGCCTTGCTTATTTGTGCTCACTCTTGTAGCTGGCAGGTTCTGAAGAACAGCCTGATTTAATGGAAGTGTTGGGAAATTGCCATATCCTGGTCCCTTTGCATTCCTGGACTCCAAAGCATTGAGCTGCTGCACACTGAGAGGTGTAGTAGTGGGTGTTACTCTTGTCAGCAACATCACCCTGCTTCTTCACATCTGACTCCGTCTGGGTTGTGTCTGGTTTCTGTAAACATGGTTTTATTGTACCATCCCCCATTTTTCTTTCAGGGAAGGATGTAGTCTCATCAAAATCCATCTTCCTATTAACCTGTAATAATAAACTCAGCACCTCAAGAAGCCAGGGAGGCCTGATGCTTTCCCAGGACATAACTGTTCTCATCAAAACCAGCAGTCACTGTAAAATACATACTTGTGACACTGTCCCTTTCCAATGGGCAGTTCTTTTGCAGCTGTGCTGCGGCTTGTCACAATGCTTAACCTGGGCTCAAGCAGTGTGTAAAATGCACTGCAACAAAAAAGCCCACAAAAACAAAGAAAGGCAGAAAAAAAGTAGATCAAAAGTCCCCTGCCCCAAAACCCTAAAAGAGAAAGAAGGCAGAACTGTGCTAGTGGTTTCTCAAGATGAAAGGGAAGGGAGAGGTGACAGCTTGTATAGACAAACAGATGTGTGAAGGTGCACATTTCTGAGGGACAGAGAAGACTGAGAATGAAGGAGTGTTGACAGATTAAATTTCCTAGGCTGTAGAGTGGGATACTGCACAGGACTGTGTCATTACACCGTAACTTTACACTGGAAGAGAGATCAATGGACCAACTCTAGAGCTGCTTTAAATGAAGATAACAAGCCCTGCACGAGTGCCATGCCTCCACCTTGTGCTTTCTGCAGTAGGGAGCATAAAAAGAGAATTGAAAGAATATTGCATGCTTCAACATCCTTTCCTGTTAAAACACAGCTTAATCATGTCTACTGCAGTATACCATGCAAATATTTATAAAACTCAAGTTATGCCCACTGTTAGGTGTATGCATGAGCACTTCAGAGACAAAGTGCTCTTCACCCCTCCTTTGGGCTATTTGGGGATACCCTGTCACCTTGAAATAGGGCAAGGGCTTGATCAATCCAACTCTGGAAAGGTGTAATGTTTAGTATTTTTCTGTGATATCGATTTTAAGTAGTCCTAAAGTTTTATTTCCTACTCTATTTAAAAGTAGGAAATAAAACAAAATGAGAAAAGATTTTCTGAAAATGTCTGATATGTCTGATACGTCTATATGAAGTGTGAAATGTAGAGGATTTTTTTTCAGCTATTGTCTGAATCACCCCAAATCAATTAACTGTGGAACTGCTCATTGATCTCCATCCCTCATTAATTAAAAAAGAGACTTAAACTATTTTTATTTCAAAGTAATCCCAAACCAAAAAGCAAAGGATAGAAGGGATGGAGTGGGAATGGCACACGACAATTATGTTATCAAAACTGCCTCTATCCCTAAGAATACTTTCAGTTGGTTATAAACTTCAATTTTTTTTGTGGAGTGTGGAAATAATTTCCTGCATGTCTTTCATTGTTGCTTCAGTGGACAGAGGCCGCAGAGGGGGAGCTGGTCCATGTGCCTTATGTATGCCCACTCAAAAAGTGTATTACGTTTCTGTGCCCCCCTGAAGAAACTTATTTGTCCTGCTTTTCATTGCCACTTCTTCTCCCTTGTCACACACTTCTGTCTAATTTTTCCTTCCTATCCCCTGTGGTTGCCTCCTGCCTCCTCCCCAGTTCTTTCTATCATTGCTTCCGGCAGTGATGACAAAGAGCAGAAGCAAAACTGTGCAATTAGTAGTGCCTCAAGGTGGCCTTTCACAGCAGCTGCAGACCTTATCAACTTGGTTATGTGCTTCCTCCACCCAGTGTATTACATCTGTGACTCTACAGTTCAGTGAGTAAACAAAATGCCCTATGTCATGTGTTATAGTTAAAACCTATTCTGTTTCACGTGGCTGCTCTCTATATCCCAGCTTGCTTTAAGAAAGAGCAAGGAAATGCTTTGTTGAAGTGAAAGGCCACTTAATGTTTCTGTAAGATGCCGATGAATAGACTGCATCAGAAAATGAATTCTAGTAGTCTCCACAACTAAGTGCTTTAATTTTGGAGTGGAGACATACAGAAGAATGGGACTGATCCTCTGCTTTTAGTGCAAATTCCTTTGTAATTGAGCTGCTAATAGCAACTACGGAGCTGTGCACTGTGTGCTTTTATGTACCAATAACAGATGCCTAGGGTCACTACAGGCAATGAGTCTTCAGCCTAGAATTTTACAAGGTCCTTTCTGTGGTAAAAGCAGTTTTTATTGTCAGGTGTTACAAGGCATAAATCGAGACATCTCTTGCTGCTATTGTTCTTCTCGTGACCAGGAGTGCGCCAACCATATCTTCTCTCCATGCTCAGTAGCCACAGGTGCACACAAATGTGTACATATTGGGGAGCTCAGTGGAGGTGTTCACTGTCACCATCTAACAGTGCAGGTGGGCAGTGTGTGCACACATAAGTCAAACAGGATCCTGGACTGAATCAAGGCCCCAGTGCTGCTGCTTTGTTGCTTCCCAAAAAATACAAATATGTCCTATTCTCTAGCAGGCAGGGAGCCTTTTGACTTTGAACCAGTTTAGCAAATGGGAGAAATGTTATATCACAGATTCGTATAACAGTTTGATGTAAAAGGGATGTTTTAAATGTCATCAGTCCAACTGCTTGGCAATAAGCAAGGATATCTCCAACTAGACCAGGTTGCTCAGAGCCCTGTCCAACATGACCATGAATGTTTCCCGGATGGATGGGGCGTAGCGGGGTATCTACACCTCACTGGTGTTCCAGACTTTCACCGCCATTCTTGTGTAAGAATTTCTTCCTTTTATCTAGTCTAAATCTACCTCTTTAATTTTGAAACCATGGTGATATAAAAAAGATTCAGGTGATGGAGGGAGCAGAATGGGAAGGCATTTAATGTTTCTCAAGTGAGAAATCACTAGTGAAATGGGAAGCAGAGTGTGCTTGAAAATATATGTGCTCAAGTGTTTCAAGCCAGAGTAGAAACTCAAATCAAGGCATTCTCCTCTTTGGAAGTGCAATGAAGAAAAATTTCCAATACTTTAAGAAAGAGTAGTCTATTAACCATAGCCTATGCTTACCAAGGGCAGTCAGTTGCGCTACAGCGTGTGAGATGGATAACTTTGTAGTTCATACCTGAATTGATACTGTACAGAGTTCTTAGATTTTTTTTCCCCACAGAGCTCTGCTTCGTCTGGGAAGGGGCTTGTGTCTCTGTTGCTCTGTGCACTCTTTTTCATTCCTAGCTGATAACAGGTTTCAGGTAACAATTTGAGGATACCAGAGAAAGCAGGTGTTCCTGGTGCAATTCATGCCCAGGAGCTACATGGGACGATGAATTAACATGTGCTATTAAAATGCTACCTGGCTCAATGCCGGTTTTTTGTTGTCACATATAGAGGTGTAGGAATTTGTGTGAAAAAATAGCTGCTGATTTAGAGGTATTAATACTATTAAGAAGGTGCATTAGCCTATACAGTGGTAGTGACTAGGAGTTTTCCCTTTTTGACTCATTTTCTTTTTCCTCTTTTTGTCCCTTGGCAAAAGTATTTGCTCAGTGTAGAAAAGCACTACTATCTGTGCCATATACTGTAGTGAGTATAGCCAAATTTCGTTTCAAAATATTAGTTGCTGTGTTTCTCTCTGTGTGGCAAGGGAGATTTTGATTGTTCGAAAGAGAACTCTGGTTAGAAGGCAGAAAAGAAGAGCCTTTCTATTGAATAGCAGGAAAGATGCTAAATGAAACTTGTGCTGGTCTCTTTAAGACATAAAAGTAAATGAAGGCATAAATCTGACCCCATTATAGGTCTGGTAACAAATGTGGTGATAAATCAGAGGCAGCTGATGCCTGTTTGCAATACAATCACCACATGATATTAAAAGATAAGTGTCCATTTACAAAGCAATGATGAAGCTATTCTGGGTGCCTTAAAGAACACCTTGTAAAACTACTGTGTGAAAGAAAGAGATGCCTGAGTTGAATCCAAAGGAAGTGCCAGTGACACTGGAGCACCTAAAAGAAGGTGGACTGCCTTTGCTTCCCCAGCAAGGCAGCATGAGGAATGGGGAGTCTGAGCTGGTCTCCCCAACTTGCAGTTCCATATCTGTCTTTGAGATGAAGAATCCTGACAAGCAAGGACAATGTCTGTCTTGCAATGCTGCCAGAATGAAACTGTGCCTAAAAAACTACTGTGAGGCTCTCATAAAGCATGTAGTAAATACACACATCAGTTGTGATTGTGATAAGAGGAAATGACAGCAAGAACTAACAGCCAGGATTAACAGCCAAAAATTTCGTGTGGCTCTATAAACCTTGGGCTAAGCAGTGAAGCAATGAAAAGGGCTGCATAATTAGAACCATAAAAGTGCAAGTGTTCTCAGCACATTCAGAGAAGAATCAGATGACTACTGCTAAGCTTGGGAAGCTGCTAATTTGTTTCATTTCTGTAAATTTCCATCCTGTAAGCTGTATCCTCAGCTAGTTATCCTTACTTACTTAGCTTAGATGCAGTGTATGCAGTGGCAGTCAGGGGAACTTGCATCCAAGACAATGGCTGCTGCCAAACTGAAAGCAGAAGCATCATACATAGATCTTAAAGCTGTATCAGCTCATTATATATCTGTACCCTTATATATAATAATAATATAATTCATGCCTTGCAACTTTACTCAGCAATTTCTATATTTAGCTCACAGCTTCTGATTTAGCTAGGATGGAACCTTTAGGCTGTAAGACCTCAAGTAACAGTGTCCTGAGGGAAGCTGCCAAGTGACTGATTTGCCAAGCGATTGGATGATCTCCCTGTTAGATATGTTCAGTTTTCAGTGTTGCTTTTTTGGGGGGGGTGAAAGAATTTACACTTCTCAGAAACTTTGATAACGTACATTGATATAATTCAATATAGGCAAGACCTTTGGAATACATTTCTCTACATAAGGTATCTGTTCCAGAACTCTGATGGGTTTTTTTTCTCTTTTCTGAATCATTCTTTCTTCTTTAACATCCATCTTAAAATATAAATACAGTCTACAAGCACTACTTTGTTCTTATCTGATGTTCCCTATGTCTGGACAAGAAACATTTTGCCTGGAGTTTTTGTAGCTTTTCTTTTTATTTTGTAGCTTTTCTTTTTATTTTGTAGCTTTTATTTTTATTTTGTAACTTTTCTTTTTTTTTTTTTAATCTGAATTTATTTCTTCTTTCGTGTGGTCAAAAATTCTACTGGGGCGGGAGCAAAGTTTTTGCTCAAAACTGTAATTCTGTGAATTACAAATATTCTTTATGCCTCACTGCTGTTCTCTATCTCCTTTCTCTTTTTGTCACAGTTTGCAAGGCACTGTGCATTACAAAAATGTCATATCTGGGTCATTGTTTTTCCTTTCTTGATCCCTTTTGCTGTCTGTCTTTGAGATGGGTTGGGTGAAGCTAAATAGCACATTAAAAATTTTGACAATACTAGATAATGATCTTGGGCTCTTCTGGAGCAGATGAAGATTGAATTGCTGCATGCGATCGTAGCACTAGTTGTTCCTCATTCCTTTATGCTCTGGGACCCCACTTAGTGGATAACAGCACCTAAGAGAGATGCTCTGATCAGAAAGGTCTCACATCCGGATTTCCATCTCCCTCGTCCTCTCTGGTCACTAGGAGTGTTTGGCCACGTATTTTGTGCCATGTTTTGGCCTGATGATGAGCTACATGAAGGTATAGGGCTGGAGACCATCTCCAGTGTCACTGTATCTGCTCCATGCTGAGATCCATCTTGTGTTAACCAGATCTCGAAGGCTGATCTAGAACAGCCTGATATTAAGATCATACATAAACCCATGGGGAGAGCCTGTGTTTAATTTAGGTTAATTAATTCTGATCAGAAAAACTGTGTTTCTGTCAGTTTCCTTCTGTAAATAATAGAGGTAGTATCTGTCTTCTTGGTAATGAACTTAGAGGATTGGAAAAGGCTTTAGAAAACATAGTATCTAATGCATACGTATGAGGAGTTGACAAGCATCCCCTGATCTGATTAGACATGTTTTGAGCAGATGGACAGGCTAGCTGACCTCTGGGAGGTCCCTTCCAATGTAAATTGTTCTAAAATTCAATGAATATGAGTAATTTGAAGCTGTGGTGCTATTTTAACCTGCTTGTATGTTTTTAATCCGAGATTGGCAGTTTCATTTGCAAGATTCACTTAAGCAACTGGCTTGGTATTTTTAATAGTTTCAACTTTTTTTTTCAAGTGCCAAAGCAAAACAATCAAGATCAGTTTAACACAGTGATAAATTATAAAGTGGAGCACTGCCCTCAACTGATAAAAAGACCAAGGTACTCAGTCTTGTGTGACATGAACTAATGCTGTCTCAAACATCAAAACTGAGGAAACCTTTGGAATCGGGGTTGGTTTCCCTTCTCTTCAGCTGGCTCAGAACCACTCTGTTTTATGTATGTGTACAGGTTCAGGCTCCAGCCCTTAGTCTTGCTTTTTCCTTCTCCTGAGAAGAGTGCATTGGGAACTGTTTGTTTGTCCCTGCCTTTTTGTTTCTCAGAGGCAACTTGCAAGCTGTCTTCTTGTAGATTGTGTATGTATCATAATTTCTGTTCAAGAAAGCTCATGGGTTGAGATAAAGACAGGTAGATTGCTCACCACTTTCTGTTGCAGACAAAATAGACTTAAATTTGTGAAAATTGGTTTGTTGCCACTGACTCATCCACCTCCCCCTTCATTCCGAAAGCAGTGCAGGAGGGATGGGGAATGGGGGAGCTCTGCTCTGTCACTCACTCCTCCTCACACTTTTCTGCTGCTCCTGCATGGGTCCTCTTCATGGGCTGCAGTCCTTCAGGAAAAATCTGCTCCAGTTTGGGCTCCTCCACGGGCCACAGTTCCTGTCAGGAGAACTCTCTCCAGATGGGATCTCCACAGGTTGCAGTTCCTTGAGGAACTATCCACCTGCTCCAGTGTATTGTTCTCAATGGGCTGCAGTATCTGTGGTCCTATTCACAGGATGCAGAGAATACTTTCTCCACCGACATCCTTTCCACAGAGGGGAATACCCATTCTGGTGTCTGAAGCACCCCTTAGGTGAGGCTGACCAGCCTGTAGTTTCCTGGATCCTTCTTGATTTTTTGAAGATAAGAGTGACATCTGCTTTCTTCCAGTCCTTAGGAACCTCTTCTAATCACCATGATTGTTCAAAGATAGAGATTGATCACAAAATTATATCAGCAATCTCTCTTATCACTAATGAGAGCATCCCATCAGGGCATGTGGTCTTTTGTGTGTCCAGTTCCTTTAAGTATTCTCTGACCTGATCCTGTTCTACCTTGCTCCAGA
Source organism: Manacus vitellinus (assembly GCF_001715985.3). Taxonomy (NCBI): domain Eukaryota; kingdom Metazoa; phylum Chordata; class Aves; order Passeriformes; family Pipridae; genus Manacus; species Manacus vitellinus. The sequence goes on from NW_021940822.1 coordinate 1,522,576, forward strand.
CTTTCCCCTTGGTCTCCAGGGTCTTGCATTTCTGAGGCTGATTTTACTAATAAAGACCAAAGTGAAGAAGGCATATCTCACTTTTTTTTAGCATGTCCTCTGTCCTCCATTCAGCAGCAGGCTTACATTTCCATCTTCCTTTTGCTGTGTGCACCCTTAGAGAAGCCCACCTTGTTGCCTTTGACACCGGTCACCATGATTGATCCCAGGTACTATTTAGCTTTCCTAAAAACATTTCTGCATCTCTCCAACAGTGTTTCTACATTATTCTCAGGTTACCATTCTTTGCTTCCAACTTGGACTTTCCTGACTTGTGTGTTGCACATTTTTCTTGAGAGATTATTCAAAAGAAGGTAATTGTGTATTTAATTATATATTTAAATTTATATACTTATATATACTTATGTATTTAATTAGATATTATTTTTAATTAACTATAATAACTCAATAACTTCAATGTCGATGAAGCTATCTCTTACTGGCAGATTTAATCTGCTCTCCTCTGCCTTCCATTGTTTTTACCAGTCTACTAAAATTAGATTCTCCAAGGAATATTTGCCTTAGCTTCACTCAGAAAACTTACTTGTTGAAAGAAAAAAACAGTAAGTAATCCTCTAGTGTGGGCACTTGGGCCAAGTGCCTTATAGCACTTTTCTCTTAGAATTTAATTTGTTCTAGTGATTTAAAGTGCAGCATTCACACTGAGCTCAGGAGTCTCTGTGCTGCCTCTCATCACTGCCTTTATCATGATCAAATGATAAAGGGCAATGAGACTTCTCCACATTATTTATAATGATTCAGACCTATAGGGATCCTGCTTGTTTCTGGCAAGGGACATCTATCTGCAATGGCTCAGGAGCAATTATAGCCCTTTGAGCTTGCAGGTGAGCATCAGTCAGTTTAATTCACACAGTTCTTTCACACAACCCCTGCCACCTCAGCCAACTAAGAAAAACACAAAAGGCAGAAATGTATTTTTTAGCTTGGCTGAATCTGGAGCCTTCAGTAGGTGATAGTGGGCCATTGCAGGGGAAAACACTGCAGTGCGGTTGCTTTTGGTTGTACCTGATGTTCATATGACTAAAGACACTTAATTATCACTTTCTTTACTTTCTTTACTTGTTATGAGCATCTTATAAATCACTTTCAAACTGGAAATTTGGGCTGACTCAGGCCAGTCAATTGATAAACATCCGAAGAAGATTTGTGGGGTCTTTCAACAAGTAATCAAGCTCATCTCTGTAACTGAAGTATGCATTTTTTTAAGTGTGCATTTATTCATAATTCATAAATGCAGTCTACTTGCAAGAGAAGTGTACCTTAAAAGGATATTGGAATTCACAGGTATTTATTGTGTTTACAGGTTCTTTGTTTTTAAACGCCGGAAAAATGATCCCAGCCTGCGGGACAGTCTACTGTTTTTGCCTATTTATTATACTAAGCCATACAGTGGTTTAAACCTTTTGTGCATCCAAACTGAGCAAGAAATTACTACAGTTATAATTATGATCAAAATTTCTACTGTAAACATTGTCATGAATTTTTAATCAGAATATTGAAAGTAGAGGACAACGCCTAGTTTTAATGTTGTGAGCAGTACATTTTAGGTTTCTGAGGGAAACCTGTGCCATGTGTTTTAGAAGTGCAAGGGGTTGGCTGTAGGGCAGCTGTTTGTTCTCATTGCAATGGTAGAGAAAAAAAAAGCTTTCAGCCAAGTGATGCTTCAGGTTACAAGCATGCAGGTTTATCTTGCCAGATCCCACTGTACAGCTGCCATTTCAACCCTGCTAACCCATATGCAGGAAAATATCCTGGACAAATTTTCCCCACTGTGTGATTTAATATTCAATTTCTGGCAGCTCCCACCCAGACACCTACAGATGAACAGCCCTTTTACTTTCCCAGTCCTGATGAAATTCTCTCCTGAGCCTTTCAGCCCTTGGGTGCTAAGACAAGTTTTGCTCTCCTCGGCTCTCCAGGTGTCTCAGTTTAAAGAGACTGGAGTGTTTTGCTAAGGAGGATGAGTTATGAGGTAGACCACTCTTCTCTCTCAGCAATTGCAAAGCCAAAATTAAGAGGCTCCAATCCAGGAAGTATGGAAAAAGGAAGAAATAACAACCCTTTACTAAAGGATATATGTATATTGTCAAAACCAGTAACAGAACACAAAAACAACTAAGCAATAATCCTGTACCCAGAAGTCCCCTTCAAAAAGGAGACAGTCTGATACTTCTCTGTCCTCTTGCGCGATCCTAATCACGGTTGGCAGGGGGCGCTGTTGGATCGCTGGAGGGGCAGAGCCTGCAGTGCTCTGTGGTGGCCTGCAGGGGGCGCTGTTGGATCACTGGTGGTCACGGTGTGGGGGCCCGGAGCGCGGGAGGAGCTGAAATGGAGATCTCCGCCCCCACCGAGGAGGGGAAGGGGAGAAGGGGAAAGAAAGGCAGTTTCTTTCCCACAAAACTCATGTTGTCTGCAGTTGGCTGTAGACAGGACTCCCCCTTTTCTTGAGCACAAACTCTCCAGTGAATTCCAAGCAGATTCGGACTGGAGACAGGGCAGTGCACAGGCAAGCCGAGGATGGAGAACAGACAGATGACCAGGTCAAGAGCAAAACGGCCTCCAAGCTTTTCCAACACACACACACCTTGCCTCTATTAAGGCAAAAAGTGAAGTGTTCCTCGTTTGCAGGGAGAGGAAGAGAAAAACTCCTCCCCCCTCCCTGCAGTTTTTCAGAAGGGCTATTAGCTGGGAATGCAGGTCTGTCAGCTAGTTCTTTTGTATAGTTAATTACCCCTTCCCCTCCTGGTTCAACCTCCTTCTCTTACAGTGGGACAGGGGAAAGGAAAATTTCTACTTGGATTTTTAGAACAGGTAGACCCTATGACACCAGGTGAAAAACAACCCAGTTGCATCCCAGTCTGTGAGACATGTGAACTGGTATAAGGCCTTTCTAATGTTTTTTCATAAATCCTCTTACTTGATCTTCCATATAACAGCAAGAGATTTTCTACATATGCCCCAGTGTGATAAGCTCTTGTTCACCAGCAATGATTGTAGTAAAGAAGTCATGCCAGACACTTACTGTGGGGCAGAAAACGTTTTTTCTGCATATCCCACTGGAATCTAGCCTTCCCTGAGACAGAAACTGTTGTCAGTGTCTGCTGGAAAACATGACCTGCATAAGAAATATTGACTGCAGTATGGGTGCTGGAAAGGGAAATGAGGTAAAGTGTATGGAGAAGACTGCTCCATGAGTAGGACCATCCATGTAGCTGTATTTTTGCATAGCAGAATGGAGTAACAGCATCCCAAACAACCAAAGCAGACAGACTCCATTAGAAGATGACCCAAGCACACACCAGCCTACCTGCCCTGCAGCCTGTTCTGCTACCTACAGCAAGAGGGTCCTTTTTCCATTCTACTTATGGCCTTGAGGCAGGGAAAATCCTTCCTGAAGGGCACACAGGTAAAAAGAATATGTTGTAAAATTGAAGCTGAAAAACTGGATGGCAGGATGGAACGGCATAAGAGACATTAAACAATTTGTAGAGTCTAAGCTTGTGATGCTGTTGTCCGTCCTCCAGGAAGTTCCTGCCTGCACTTTTACCAATGAGATGCAGCTCTCTTAGTGAAGGGCTATAGGTTGCTAATTTCTTTCTCTTTCTTTACTGTATTTCTTCTTTTATCTGAGGGGTTTTTTCCTTCTCCTGAAAAAAGAAACAGAAACCCAACACAATTTTCAAAGTAGTGCTGTCTGTCAGTCTCAGGATAGCACTGCTGATCTCACTTGGCAAGCTCTGCTTGGTTAAACAACACATTTGGCAGCTTCTTGCTGCTTTTCTTAAAGGAAAGTCTGCCCTTTTTGGTTTATTAAGCACCTAAAATGCCCAGGTGAGATTACAAAGGGATCTTTTAATGATCCCAATTTCAAGACATCTCACAACTGGTAGCAGACAATTGACATGCAAATGTCTCATTTGGGAAAAATTGGAAATTAGAATGGTTAGAAAGCTGCAAATTAGGGAGAGGAAGCACAGGTCATTATTCTCAGGCCTGCTTGTGCGACATGGTGCACTACTGAGGCTTGAATATCACTTCAAGTGATGTCTGCAGATCAGTTCCCTACCTGCAGCAAGGAGCTGTGTGTGAGAGGCTGGGTCTGGTCTGCAGTCTCCATATGGTCACAGGGCTGTGCTAGCCCAGCCCAGAGGAGCAGGGCTATGGGTGGATATGGTCTCTGCTCAGCATCTTGGCTGTCCATCAGGATGAAAAAGGAGTGTATGAGAAGGGCAATGCTCAGAGAAATTAGGATGTGTATGTTGAGGGCCTGTCACAAAGCTCTCAGCAGCTCAAACTATCTGAACCTCTCTGCTAATGCACTCCTCTTGCCATGTGCCATCCCCTAGATAGTTTAGGTAGCATTTTCCTCTCTATCTTTGACATTTTCATGCTTTCTTGATCCCCAGATGCCAGAAGACTGCATTGTATCCCAGGACTGGTCTCCTCATCTCAGCATGAAAAGTCAGACACATGCAGTCTGTTGGTAGATAAGGATTGTGCCTTTTTGCCAAATCCCCATTCTGGGAGGTCACATTCAGTCCTGTGGCCATTGCAACCCCTATTTTGGGGTACAGTCCCCGTTACATGAGTTTCTCCTTGCTAGACACATGACTGTAATATTCAAGTCAATTCTGTGTACGTGGTCCCCACTCCCTCAGTGACCCAGATGTCTTGGTATCACCTTATCACTCTACTGATCTGCTGCCATTTGCATCACTTGCCAGTTTTATCTGCATCGATTCCCAGAGCACAGTTGAAAGCAACAAACAATTCTGGGTATAGTCCTGTTCTTTATGTCACCTCACTAGAGCTGTTCTTGTTTAGGGCTGGTTTCCCCTGACTAGGTATCTATCAGGTAGGCAGTTCTTAATTTGTTTAGTTCATGCTTTATTGATACTATATAGTACAAATTTTTTAAAACGAAATGTCATTTGATACTAAGTCAAAAGCGCTCTGAAGAGCTAAGCCTATTACGTCTGGACAGTTCCCTTTATCAATCAAATTTGTAATCTCATCACAGAATGAAATCAAGTTTATTTGAGAAGGCCCATTTTCCATAAAAAATGATTGATTTGCCTTGCTGTATTCCTTTCTTTAATTCTTCAGCTAATGGAACCTGTATGGAGACTTCTTTAACATTGTCCTGGATTGAAATTATATATCCCTTTCAGTCTGCTTGTGTTTTTACAACACTGGTAAGACATTAGTACACTCCAAGACTTCTGGGTGGGCTGTACTGCTCTGGGAAGACAGAAGAAGTATTCTCAGAAACCAGACTCCCAGCTGTGCCCCAGAGCAGAGGAGCAAGGGATCCCATGGGGAGCAGTTTCAAGGGCAAAGGAGCTTAGAAAGGAGGACAGCTCTTCCAAATGCAAGATTGTACCATCTTAATGACTCACAGGACACCTCCCACCAAGACACCAGGAATCAGGATGCAGTGCAGGAAATGCTCTTTCTCTGTATTCCCTAATGAGTCCCATACCCTTAGGCCACCCTTATGAGTCCTAGACATCATTGTCCCCCAGCCCATGAGGCCATGGATTTCTTGCAACAGCCCTGGGAGGTACTGGGGTAGGGTATCATTCAATATCCATTATCTGAGATTCTTGCTCTGTGAACTGAGAGCAAGATTTTTGTCAAGTAACCTACAAACTGAGACTCAGAAAGACAAACAGATGTATGAGGAAACTGCCTTAGCTAGGCAGAGGAATCATGGTCTGATCTGTTTCATGCTCACCAAAACCAGAAAGGAACAGAACTGAAACCAATTAGGTTTTTTGTGGGAGATGTGCTTTTATAGCACTGAGAACCTTGGGACTTTGAGCTGGGATGGGGATGATGGGTGGTTAGTGCAGCACAGACAATGCATGTGACAACTCATTATAGCTGTCCCTAGTCACCTGAATTTGATGAACCAGAAAAATCCAGATGAAGCTGCTCATTTTAATGGTAATCAGGGCATTAAATACAGCTTCTTGCCATCTTTACCTTTTTTACTGAGCCCAACACATTAGCAGTGACACTGGGAAGAAAACCTTAAGGAGACTTTGTAAGAGCTGTCAATAAATTAGCTTTTGTAATTCCTTAGAGGTAATCTGCTTCCTCCCTGCCTGCTAGGTAATAAAATGGCAAAGGGAAGATGACAGAATGTTCAAAAATCCTACCCTGATCAGTGCAGACCTGTCTGATGTGAAACAACTTTGATAAGAAGTATAGGGAGGTGTGGTGACTTTACATATCCCTCTGTTACTCTGTAGACTTCATTAAGTTTACCTGTGACCATGTTTTTTTTCCCCATCTTTCCCTGGAAATCCCTGGTGAACCTGGCCTGTTCTAATGGGCTGCTTTGTCTACTTGTGATGTTCTTCTTTTGGGTTACTGCCCAAGCTACATAAAAAGTGGAAAAAGTGGATGTCAGGATAATGCCTCCCAGGACTGAGCAGAGAGGTTTTCTTCTTCGTTGTACTGCCAGTTTTTAAAAACATGAACCTGAGCAAGGATGGAACACCTAAATCTCAGGGGACCTCAGTTTTGGTGGCTTCCTGGAGAAAAGATGATTTTCAGGAGAGATTTACTGCTTATAAGGAAGAGTGCCTGCCTGGAGTTTGGTTATCAAAAACTTTTGCAAAAAGATACCTGGTCTGCATGACCACCAAAATAGCATGGAGGTGAATCATATGTGAGGAATTCTGGGAAAAGACTGCTGCCTCTGCCCAGTTTTGGTTGGGAGGTGTATACAAGATTTGTGGGGTGCTGTGTGTTTGGCCACAGTTCCACTTTGACTGCATGGCAGAAGGTCATGCGGTAACTTCTGGTAGACTGCTGATAGGGGTGAGACCGAAAGCTGTTAGATGCTGCCTTTGTTTACCGACAATATATCCCAGAAAGTGGGACCTCCGATGAAACAGACCCCCGCCTTCTCCTTCATTTATTTCCCTCCCCCTAAACTATGAATTTTGTTGAAATTAGGAGGCATCTGAGTGAAGTAGGAAAATAAATAGTTTTACTAAAAAAACGGAGAACAAAACCATCAAACAATAGCAGAAAAAATGTCACCTAAAACCACTCTCTTGGTTCTATGCTGCCCAACACAGTCCCCACGGAGTTCCTGTGCAGAGCCGAGGGGCAGTATTGGGTGCGGCGTGGCTGCAGGGGTCGCGACAGTGGCGGTGGGCGGGTGGGCCTCCAAGATGGTGTCCAGCAGTGGCTGCCATGAGCAGTGAGGAGGCGGCGTGGCTGTCACCAGTCACAGTGCACCAAACGGGAAAGGGGCATTCCTGGATTCCTTCCAACACGGCTGCTGTGGTGAACGGGAGAGCCCCTGCCCAGCATGTGATCCACGAAGCTGGAGCGTGGGGGAGCTCCAGGGGCACAGTGGCTGGCGACTCCCTCCAAGTTGACTCCCCAGGAACCAGAAAATGAGTTCCAGTAGTGCCAGGAAGTTTTATCTCCCTAAACTGTCATGGTACTTCCCGTTGGGACCTCCTCATCCCTCCCCACCCTGCACATAGAGAGGAGGGAGGTGTCCCCCACGACGAAAAAATTCAACAACAAAAAAATCTTCATCATTTACCTAAACTCTAACAGATGCATATTTGGCTTTTCTCAAATTTAAGCAGTGGGAGAAAACTGTAAGCCAAAAGAGCCCGGAAGTACCTGCTCTTGAGTTTCTGCATAATGTTTTGCCACGACAAACATCTCATTACACTTGTCTCACCCCTGATTCAGCATTCAGGATCCACCTTTGCCCCAAGCATCACTGAGTGGACAGGCAGCCTTGTGCCAAGGACTCCCACGGAAACCAGATGGCTCAGGACTTTAGCAAACTTGGGCCACTTCTGCCAGGTAACTTATAATCGGAAGCATATATATACAATACCATTTCAGGTTTGCTGGGATCAAAATAAACCAAAAATAATTTCTAGAGGAGTTGGAAGCCAGTTTTAATTTTAAAATCCTCTTTCACAACAAGACATGCCAAAACAGACAACTCAATTACCAGCTCATAGTTGAAACCAAATGTTGCATCTAATATGAATTTTTTCCCCATTGTTTTCATCCACTGGATGATATGAGATCAAAAAGGAATTTCTTTCAAAACAGAACATTTATCTTCCTCCATCCTTATTCTTCTTCACCAGTGATTTGAGTTTGTGTGTTTCTTTAGTGCTGTGTCACTGTAGTAAGGACTATAAGAGGGACTCTTACGGTACAAGATGATGGAGGTGATCATTAGGCTGGAGAAGCCCAGTAGACTTTTGTATATCAATTGATAAGACACAGACCCCTGACTCTTCTCACGTTTTCTTCTCTCCCTGCTGAAGTGTTCCAGCTTAAAAGCACATGAGAAAATTTAGCTTCCTTGAGGCTTGTTGCATTTTGACATATGAGAGGCCATGAAGGCTTGCATTTCTACTTGTAGCAAAAGGCCCAGCTATTGTTTACATCACAGTTGACACAGAGGTGGTTCTTCATAGACCATGTAATTAAACTATTTGATGCTAGACACTGTAGAACTTAAATGGTGTTCAATCACACCCTCTCTTGTTAAAAATTCTTCCAGAAATAATTCTTCTTAAAGGTAACCACACCTGGGAACTGTGAGCCCTATGCTTTCTACTGTGAGCCCCTCTACCTGATTTGGGAGAATTGCCCACCTCTCACTGCACAACAGCCTGGAGAAAGAAGTTTTTTTCACTTCCAAGCTTGGCAGATCATACAACTAAAAGTAGAAAATGGTTTTTTTTCAAATGTGAATGTTTTAATTTATGCGTCTGATTGATATTATGCAGTAATTAAATTATATTCCCATTGTGCCTCTAACAACAGGGTTGTAATAATACAATTTGCTCAGTGATCAAATGGCGAATTAGCTGGCCAACAGTGTCTGAGGTGAAGAAAACCAAGGAGGAATGAAGAAAAGCTAATTTGTGCTGGGGTGAAATGAAAATAATAGGAAATGTTTTTTTAAGAGAACTCCCCTACCAAAGAAAACAAGAATGCAATCTTAAAAGATGCTCTGGGCCATAGTTATCAGCCTGCAGCTCAGTTCTGGGAAGATACTCCACTTTGACATGTCACACCCTGCCCTGAGTCCCTACCAATGCTCATGCCTCTTATTATGTTCTGATGCAGAACTAAATAAAGGGTCAGTACAGCAGCACCCACAGGGTGTCTTCAGCCAAGGAATGTTCCTAAGCTGAATGTTCCAACTGAAAATTGCTTGAAGATAACAAGTGATAATGGCACTTCACTGCACTCCCTCAGAGTGCCGGTGGCACTTTGGTGTGGGAATTTGGGAATGGGTTCCTAACCAGTTGCTCCCACTAATCTCAAGGTAACTACAATGCTGCAAAGACAACTTTGAGCTGCAGAAATGTCTGGAATAGGAAGACCCAGGCATCAAAAGCAGTTTGAAAATGCATCTGGGCATAGGACTCAGGAAAGGCAACATGGGTCATAGGAAATGAGAGTAAGTATCTTGATGGTGCTGCAGACTTTTCTCCCAAGGCTTCCTCTCTAGCCATCAGAGAATCACAGCCAACATATAATTCAGATTAATTCCAAGCATTTATCTCTTACTCTGAATTTCCCTTTGGAGGCATTGATTTCTTTCTGTTAACTACTCAGGAGTCAGAAGAGACTAGGCCTCCTGCCCCAGTAGTCCCTGAGTAGGTCCAAGAGGAGTTCAATGTTCTGCTGCAGTACAGTTCCTAGAGATATAGGCTCTGTATCTATCTTCAGTTCAGCTCTAAGGATGATGTACTAGCACCTGAGTAACATGAGAGCTTAGCAAATCTTTGCAAAAATTTACAGTTTAGGGTATGGTGAGATCCCAAAGGCAGAAAAAAAGCCGCTGTCTGTTCCAGAGCTGGATCAGCTGAGGGCATTGGGTCTAACCTTCAAAAGAAGTTTGATGTAAGGACTGGATGGGAGCCAAGGGCTTCGGCAGCATAGGTTGCCCAGTGGGAGTGTGTCTTCGTGCTTGCAGCTTCTTTCCTAAGAGCACCACTGTGGAGCAGCTCCACAATGTGCTCCCTGACATGAGGTCGCAGCTCTGTCCAGCACAAGCCCCATCTGCCAGCACTGAAGTCTTTTTTCTCTGAGCTTCTGTTTTTCGCTCTAAATGTGTGGAAGCAGCCTCTGTGAAGGGAGAACAGGGAAAGAGAAGAATAGAGGAGAAAGACATAACCAAAGGATTCAGCTTAGAGCCTCCTTTTTCCTACCCAGATTACTCTCAGGCCCCTGCTGGCAGAGCTAGGTCCTCCCTTTCAAACTTGGAAAGTATTTAGGACAGTGGAAATTTGTGGAAGTTATATGATAGTAAAGAGGCTCTGCCATTGCACACACTGGGGAGCCTTTCCCAAGGCAGAACTACATACTCTGGAAACATAGGCAGTGGACGACAAATCCTGGCCACAAGGAGCCTTCTTGGGTCTTCCCTCACACTGTTGTTGAATGGTGTCAAGTGATGCTTCCTCAAGACGTGTTTTGTGTTGGAAGTAGCCTGATTTCCCCTTTACATCTTCCACTGACCAAGAAGCTCACCTGTTGCTCTTTCTTTCCTGACTTTCACCGCAGAAAAAAAGAGTATGTGCTTCCAAGGAGAGGTTACTCAGTGCAGAGGGCTTAGGACAGCTGTTCTGCACAGGGCCATAGAGAATTTCTCTACAAAAAGATAAAGTATAAAAAGATCTGTGCATCGGACTTCCTGTATGATAGGTAATATTGCAATCTGAACAGTTCTTTCTAGCTCAAAACAGAAAAATATTGTGCTTTGGCAATTCCCTCAGAAAAACTCAAACAAACAAAGTATTTTTAACAATTTCAGTTTTGATCTATCAAACAAATTCAGTTAAAAGAAAATTGAAGATGTGCTCTTGCCAGCTGGACTGCAGTTGAATCAGTATCAAATATTTTAGAGACAAATAATTTCAAAAGACCATACCCTGTCCAGCCTCTCAAAAAGGTCAGTGTGAAATATTCTGTGATTTTTATTTTCTCAATTACAAAATGTTATTGAAACCAACATCTTCCTGCAGCCAGATTTCCCTTTTGATTAAATTGTATTTTCCAATGAAAAATGTTCTAAGCAGACATAAAATGATTGTTGTTATGTGCCAAGTGTATACCAACAGGTTCCTTTCTTGGGGGGCAGCAGGAAAAGAGAGGTGTAGTAAATTGTCAGACTTGCTATAGAGTTGTTTAATTCAGTGTCAAATTGATGATGCTGCTTGAGAAAAATATGAACAGGGCCTCTCACTGATCCTGCACCTGGCTTGAGCAAGGGCTAACACTGAAATGATGTCTGGGGTGGAGTCCTCATGTCCTGATGTTTCAGTGAGGCATAGAGGAGCATCCACACCAGCCATTGGCCTCACTCCCACTTCACCTTGCATAACAAGGCTTATTGTAAATCTGGTCCTTTGGGGAGATCAGGATGAGCGCAAAGATGCTTTGGTGAAGGTCAGGCAGCCTTTACTGCTGCCTCAGTGGGTGGAAGAAGACCATATTGATTATTTTACCTTTTATATCAACTATAAATTCTGACCAAAAGAAACCAAGACTCCCTTTAATTCCTATTTGCATATTAACTTTCACACCCCTTAGAATACAAATGAAAAGAGAACATGCCTTACATGTATGACCACAGTCACCAACAGCCTACTTATGACACAGAATTGATCCACCTTTTTGGGAAGGCCCAAAATTATTATATAAAAGAAGGGGGGGTTTCACAACAAAGAAAAAGATAAGAGAAAAAAAAAGAAAGAAAATGAGGGGGATAAAAGCACCTCTGCTTACTCGGGATCAGTCAAAGGACTGTGTCTCACCTCCTCCACTGAAGGGATACCTTTAGGTGAGACTTTTTGCCTCCAACTGCATTGGAGCAGATTCAGGAATATTTTAATCTATCTATCTAATAGATCTTTGTTACTATACCTTCTGTCCTAACACATATTCACACACTGCAGTTAGTGTATTTATTACCAGCAATCCTGGACCTACTCTCTTTTTGCTTCAGTAAACTACACTATTTGTTATATCTGGAATGTGTAAGCTTTTATTGCGCTAAGCCAGACCTACAGTATAAGTAAATCACACTATTTGTGAATCTCTGATCGTGAAATCTCTTATTGAACATGACCAAACTCATAGTGCTGAATTGGTAATAATCAGAAACAAATCCTGGCTGTATCTGACCCCTCAGATCTCTGAGGCCCAGCAAGGGGGGTTTATTTTGTCCCAGATTTCTATATCCTTAAATCAGCAAGAGGTTGCTTGGGCTTTTTTTTTATTTTTTTGAGGATTCAACAAGCCAAGGCTGCTTGAAAGTTACTGGTAAGAGTTCACAGGTGAGGCCCCAGACATGGTCAAATGAACAAATTAATCATATGAAATAATAAAGGAAGGACATGTTGTATTGGGTAGACTAATTTCAGTTGCTTCCCAGAATCCTACAAAAATATGAAGAAATGGGAGAAGAAGATAAATTTGTGTCTAAGATTTAGGGTGGGAGCAATTCTCTAAAGGCCTATTATATCATGATGGAGAGTGATTTATCAAGGTGTTTGCTGGCTAGAATGGAAAGGAGCCTTGCCACAATGCATACACCCATTGCTCTATCTGAACATGTAAAAGTTTATTGAGCAATTTGCTAAACTGAGGACTACCTGCATCTTCATGTCTGTCTTTTTTTTTTTTTGTGGTTAGAGAGGGTCTCCTCAGCTTTGATGTGATGACGGAAGGTGGCATAACGAGAATTTGCAGTACCCCAGTCTGCTACCAGATTCAATTCTAATCAATATTCTCAAGGTTCAGGTCATCTAATTACTTTCAAATATGATATTTTTTCTGCAGCTTCTACTTAACTGACTGTTTTCAGAACTGCCACTGCTAGGTGTCATCTTAAAAGCTGCATACCAGAGTGTTCAATCTTCATGAGATGTTTTTGGTTATTTCATGATTCAGTTTTGTGTTTGCCATTGGGTATCAACAACATTTGTTCCTTGCATACCTATGTCACAGGAGTTTCTGGGGGCTTCTGGAGCCAATCAACCCTAGGACTACTTCTCAGGAGCACAGGAAACTGGGACTTGGCATTCCCAGCCTTCTGACTGAAATCCAACAGATCAACCCCATCTATCTTTCCTGTGTATCACAGAGGAGCATAAATCAAAAGTAGTGACAGAAAGACCCAGAGAGTCATGGTGAATGGCATTGCATCCAACTAGCAGATGTCACAGGTGGTGTTCTCCAGGGCTCAGTATTAAGGCCAGTCCTGTTTAGTATCTTTAACTATGACCTGGATGAGGGGATGGAGTGCACCCTCAGTAAGTTCAGATGACACCAAGTTGGGCAGGAGTGTTGATCTGCCGGAGAGTAGGAAGGATCTGCAAAGGTATCTGGGCAGGCTGGATCAATGATTAAGGCCAATGGTATGAGGTTCGAACTGACAGATCCTTGGGTCACAACAACCTCATACAATGCTAACAGGCTGGGGGAAAAGTGGCTGGAAAGCTGCCTGGTGGAAAAGAACCTGGGGGTGCTGGCTGAACATGAGCCAGCAGTGTGTCCAGGTGGCCAAGAAGGCCAAGGGCATCCTGGTTTGTATCAGCAACAGTGTGGCCAGCAAGACCAGGGAAGCGACTGTTCCCTGTATTCAGCACTGGTGAGGCCACACCTCAAGTACTGTGTCTAGTTCTGGGCCCCCTCACTGCAAGAAACGCACTGAGGTACTTGAGTGAGTCCAGAAAAAGGCAATGAAGCTGGTGACGAGTCTGGAGTACAAGTCTGAAGAGGAGTGGCTGAGGGAACTGTGGGTGTTTAGCCTGGAAGAATGGAGGCTTGGGGATGACCTGTTGCTCTCTACAACTACCTGAAAGGAGATTGTGGTAAGTGGGTGTCAGTCTCTTCTCCCAAGTAACAAGAGGAAACAGCCACAAAAGTTTCGGAAGGAAGGTTTAGATTGCATATTATGAAAAATTTCTTCACCGAAAGGGTTGTCAAGCACTGGAACAGGCATCTCAGGGAGGTGGTGGAGTCACCAACCCTGGAGGTATTTAAAAGATATGTAGATGTGGCAGTTAGGTATATGGTTTAGTGGTATACTTAGCAGTGCTGGGTTCATTTGGATTCGATGATCTTGGAGGTCTTTTCCAACCTAAATGATTGTATTATTCTGTGAAAATTTGTGGAATCATCCTTCCCACAGGGATGCTGATAGGCTCTTTCTTCAAGCATGCATGCTGGAATATACTGAGGAAAGAGAACGATGCAGTAGTTCGTACTCAATTTCTCATCAGGGATGGACCACCTGGACAGTGGGAATGGGGTTGATTTTTCTACAGACCATTTTATTTTAACTTCTCATGTGAGATTTTTTTGTTTGAGTAGTCTAGCTCTGCTAGTCACAGCTGGGGACACTCCCAAACCTGCTTGTTGTGGCCCAAGGAGGTGATTGAGCACAATGTATGCTTTAGAGAGCTGTGAGACCTCAAAGAGAGGCTCTTTGACTCCTCTCCCCCAATTTTTTGCTGACTGTATTTTTAGCAGTATTATTGCATGCATGTATTTTTATGTCTGTAGCAATTTTATCTATGTTCTTTCTGGTGTCCAAGATGGCTCACTTCCTTGATGTGGTTGTTACTCTGTCACAACTTTTAAGTTGCTCATAACAAAAGAAATTTAGTAAGAATACAAGCTGTTGCTTCATAAATCTCTTCTTGAAAAAAACCCTCTAATATTTCTTATCCTGTGTATTGGCTTATTTGAGCGTTTATTTATTTCCTGTGATCAGTCTTGCCTCTTGAGTATGTCTCAAATGAGTAGAAAATAATGAATATGCCAGGACTGTAGTATGTCTTGTTAAAATGTAATTGATAAACCACTTCTAGGATGAAGAAATGTAGCTCTAGTTGTAAATGTGAGTCATTCACAATCCCCTGGGTGCTCAAATTGTGCTTCAGTTTTGGGGAAATTCAAAGAGCGGAGTTGCCACTTCTTCAGGGAGGGGACCTGCAAAAATGGTGTCAGCCCACATGCTTTTTTGTCTTTTTGTTTTGGTTTGCACATGGAAAATTAGTTTCTGTGGGCCGTGCAGTAGGTTTGTGGAAGACAAGAGGCTGGGAAAGCAGGCGGTACACTGGAGGACAGAGCTGCCTTTCTGATAGACCTGGGCAGGCTGGGGAAATGGACTGATACAGACATTGGGAAGGTCAACAGAAGCAAATGTGAAGTTATGACTCTGGGGTAGAATGATCCCATCTTGTGAAGTGTACAAGGTAGCTAACCAGCAGTCAGCACATGACTCTGCAACACAGGAGGCCTTGGCTGTATAAGCAAAGAGTGCAGTGAGCAGTGCAAGGGGAGTGATTAGAGTGATTACAGTGATACTAGTGATTATAGTCTCCTCTACTTGGGACTGGTGAGATCCCACCCAATCTGGGTCTCCCCACTACAAGAGAGAGAGGATCAAACTGGAGTGTGTCCAGTGGAGGTCACCAAGTTAGTCGTGCCTGAAGCACAGAGCATTGAGCAAGCAGAAGGCCAGAATGGAGATGACAGGATGACTTCAAACAGCTGGTAGACAGATTAGATGGGTTGCCAGTCCCTGAAGGCTTATCAAAACACACAGTGAAAATCCATGGACAAGCTGGACCTGCATTCCTAGGACTGTGTCCTTTCCACTGTAAAACAGTGAACAGCATGCTGCTAAGGATGTGTCATATCACTTCCATGCATGACAACCAGTTTGCCTCCTCAATGCGAGTAAAATATGGATTGGGCAAGGATGGCAGGGAGCAAAAAGCAGCAAACACTTGACTCAAAGCACAGGAGTACTTTCCTGTAGGCAGGAAAGTAGCAAAGCCTAGGGCTGTTGTCCAGTTTTTAGGTGATTATTTATCAGTTATTTTTATTGTTGAAATCCATTGCAACATTCTCCTTGATGGAGAACAAGTCAGCTGATTTCCCTTTCAGCATTTCAAAGATACATATGTGTGAGATATGGATATGTACATGTACATTTACCTGAATATATGTATGCACATGTATGTGTACATATATAGCACTAAGAAACAGCATGAGTCTGAAAGATGGGGGACACCTCTGAGTATTCTTGAAGGACAAACTGAATCTGAGAGGTATGCAAATGCCTGACCTTGTTTTGGAAAGGGAGGGCTACTGTAACCCATCTGGTACATTCTTCAGATGCTTTGCCTTTGCACAAGCATAGTCTGTTATTTGTCAGGAAAGTCTGTAGAGGGAGGGCTTTGACCACAATAAAAGAGCCCACCATAACAGTTATCAGCCAAAAGAAGATGGCTTTCTCCCCAGGCACAAGGCACTCTGGCTGTGTGCAATCATAGCTTATAGTAAATTACAGATTCTCTCCTACCTCTCACCCCATAAAATCTATCTCATAGAGTCTTTCCCACACCTCAGCTTCCTTGCACTGACAGCTACACCCTGAAATGGCTAGAGCAGCCTAAGTACACCTGGACGTGTCCAAAGAAACAAATGTGATGGCACGAAGAAGTAGCACCTACCTTCTGACAATGGTATGTAGTAGGATCACCAGAGCTGCCTCATGATCAGTAAATAGAAACATATGCTGTGCTCACCATACCACCATAAACTGCAACAGTGTTGGCAGGTTCTGCCTTCATTCATTTGGCACAGCTGTGATCTGCGATCCTGGTGCCTGCAACACTGAGTTGCGCGCCATGATGTCTGAAGCAAAATCACTGTTCTGTGCAGCACAGCGATCAGATAGCCTGAGGAACCATACCATCACAGCATTGCACTGCCTGTGAGCAAAACCATGCAGCCAGTAAAGAGCATCCTCTGTGCTGGTCTGATACAGAAAGCAGAGTTGGTGCAGTGTGCTGAAAAAGGCTAGGTTGGTTCAGCTGAGAAAACTGACACTGTTCTTGTAATCTCTCTCTGCCTCTGTCTTGGATTTGAAGTTGTCTAAGCCAAGGATGGCTACTTGGACTGCATCTTGCCCTGAAGAAACGATGCACATAACAAAGTCTCTAAGGCGCAGGCCTTCTGCAAATACTCACCCCGTGGTCTTGCATTGTACATTCAGGCAAGTGTAAACAACTTTGAGATGAATGAAGCCTGTTCTCCTCCAGACTGTATTGCGGCCTTTTGTGCACTCTGATTGAAGCTCCACCTCTGGTTGGGGATTTTAACAGCCTCTGAGTGTGTCTGATGTGTGATGCAGAGTGCACCCTCTCTTTGTGCCCTTTCTCTGGGAACAGTGATTTGATACAACTCTTCTGTTGCACTACTCCTTACAGTGAAGTTTTAGGCACTTAATTGCATTAAGTTGTTGGCTGACTGTGAATTTCCTTTGCAGCTCACCAGGTGGCATTCCCCAAACTGTGAAGGGTGTGTGTCAGCCAGCCAAGAGAAGGTAGTTGCTGCTGCCACCGCTGTTTCAGCCTTGGTGAACCATGATGTTCCCAAACCTGAGCATATGCCTCTTGTTGCCTCAGCAGGGGCCTCTTGCAAGGTGTTGCGTAGAAGATGGGACAAATTCATTTCAGACTGACAGAGCAATGAAAAATGCTCAGGGCTAGGAAAATTCCCAAATGAAGACACAATGGAGGTATCAGGGAGTTATGAAATCCTGTCAGATGGCAGATGTAATGTCTAATTAGTCTCTGACCCAGCACATTATTTGCTGTCTCTCTGTTCCCTTGAGCTCTGAGACTGTCACAAAAGGGGCTTTTTTCCCCTTCCCTTTCTGTTATTCTCCAGAACTCCCCATGCATCTTTTGAGGGTAATTCCCAATGACATCCTATATTATACAATTAAATTGGAGCCTTTGGTCCCTGGACTTTACAATTTGGTATTTTTCCTTGTAGTAAATCTTAACTATCACTACAACTTGTCATCTGGTTAAAGATGCCAGTGCCATTTCTTTAACACCTCCTAATTGAGCCAATATGGCATAAAAGTCTCACTTCAGAAAGGGCAGTAATGAGGCAACTGTAGTGTTTGGGAGACGGGCTTCTCTCCTCTCTTTCTGGGATGGCAGAGCTCTATTGTAAACTAGACAGGATCTCCCTGTATCCAAACACAGAAGGGCAGAACACTCTGCTACCTAAAAAATTACGTTTGTTGGAAATAAAGATGCCATTAAGCAGAGAGAGAGTACAGAAGGAGCAGTGGCTTCTGAATAACAGGTAACTTTAGGGGCAAGTTCAAGCTGAACTGAATGACAGGTATATTAACTCAGTTTCAAAAAACTGCTTTTAAAAAGGAAAGTACTCAGAGCAATTCTCTTGCTGTCTCTCTACAGATAAGTAAGACTTCAAGGGTCTATATCTACCTGTCTGTACTTCCTCCTTACTTCTTCCTATTCATCATTCACAGCAGATGTAGGATCGCTGTCTCTCCTCCCTGGTCTCACAACCCTTCCCTTCCGAAACGAGGGATTTCAAACAGAATAATTATCAGTGACAAGCAGCCAACAAAGAATAATGTTTGTCCATGCTGTGTTCAAGTGCTTTCTTAGCTCAACAATTTCATAGCTGTCTTGAATGGCGTGGCTCTAAACAGCAGGACTAATTGCTATAGCAAGTTATGAAGATATTCCTCTATCTGACTAATTTCCCAGTTCATACAGATTTGTACATTGTGGCATCACTCAGAAATAAAAACATCATCTGGACAAGGCAGATACATGGCAGATGCTGGTCTTTCTGCAAAATTTGCCTGAATATACAATAGGAAGTTCATGCCAAATTTATTATGGCTAGGGGAAGACAGGTGGGACCTGCTCTGACACAGAGCATATATGGAAAAATAACGACAGAATTTTTTTCATATATCTGAACCAGTGGACTGTTTGTCAGTCCATAGCCTGTGGTGGTTTGGAGCTGGTACTCAGAAACCAAAGCTGGTGGTGTAGTTTCAGCTGCAGTGTGGGTCACACACTTATTCTGTGAATAAGAAGACACAAATCTCACATTTCTGCCAAGTCTTAGAGCTTTAACAATCTTGATTTTGATTTCATTTACACAAAGACCCTCCTCCCTTCTGCTGCTGAAAAAGGCTAGGAATCTCCCTATGTGTGTTTAAAAAGCTGTTTCCTGAATTTGCCAGGCTATGGTTTTCATAAACATCAAAGTCATAGACAGCCCAAGGCATCACTTTTACCTTTGGTTCTTACTGTTCCTCTTGCTCTCGCATATCTTTTGAGAGCCCTTACCACGTTTCTCTCTGCTCTTTCTACCTGGACAGGACCTTACACATCTCTCAAGTTGATGCACAAAGAAATATTGGTATGTGGTAGCAAAATTTATGTCCACAGCTGTCATTTTCCAAGGGCATCCCTGAAGACAGTGAGATACATAGCACACCCAAAACTGGGTTGAGCCTCTCTCTCTTCAGAGAGGCCACATACACATGCAACCCTGAAAGTATTTGATGTTCCTTGTGTGTGTGTGAATGTGCACATTCTTTGCAAGGTCATCTGCTCTGCTCCTCCAGCTCTGTGAGGATCAAACCCATCTCTGCCACGATGGTCCCACAGTGTGCTGACCTGAGACAGCCCAGAAAACACCACAAAGATACAAGAGAATTTGTTTCAGGTGCTCAGGTAAAGGAAAGATAGATCCCAAAGTCTGTGTCTGCAACAGTGTACTTCAATGTCTCAGATGAGTGATAGTTTATAGCTGCCTCCTTGGTCTGGTCTGTTGAGGTAATGTGAACAGCGTTTTGAGAACTAATGTTTAGAAAGGCAGCAGCTGAAATGCTGCATCAGCTCCTCATAACCCACTGTAGTCTGAGCAGAAGATACTCCTGGCAGGAAGGAAATCCTCAAGGCAAGTGCATCTTCCTACGAGATGTGAGACAGCATGAGCTCACTGTATGTGGTTCTTTGCATGTGGTCTTTCTTGCTCCTCTGCAAGGACCATGCGAGAAGGACCATATGGGGTACACTGCTCCTGTCTCAGTGAGAGCAACTACCTCTGCTCAAAGGCTGTTCCTTTGTTTCAGCCATATCACATTGCGTTTGGCAATTCCAAAGCCTGAGCTAAGTAAACTCCAAGTCAAATGCTTCCTCTGCAGTGTCTCCTTCAAATTACTCCTTCCTTCATCAGAACCTTCCTGACACTGAGAAGCAAACCTGTTGCACTCAGCTTCAAAAAGTACTTGCTCAGACTGTGCTGTACCGCTGTCGTCAGTGGCACTTTCTAGTCTTCGTGCCATAGATTTAGAGCATTTGGATCTTCAGAGGATTGTATCTGTTCTGCCAACCAGATATGCTGCAGCAGGACATCACTCATCTTAGCAAGACACAGGTTCCTCTTCAGCTCCTCACTGACCCACAGTCCTGGGTAAATAACCATGCTGCAGATAATCAGCAAACTGGACACATACTAAGGCACAAAAGCTATCCATGGGAGCTTCATCCCCACTGCAGTAAGGCCCAGGTCCATCTTCCCAGGATGCAAGCTCCCTTTAGCTTTTTTGCTCAGCCCCCTGGACTGCCATGCCAAGTGCCAGCTCCCTGTCACACAGTGGGTTGCTCCAGCATGTGCGGCACAAGGGTATCAACTTTCTGCCTGGTGATGCTTTCAGGAGTGCTTTTGCTATGCAGATCTTTCACACAGTGCTGCTCCTGTTTATTGTCTGTTGGAGGTTCCTGGAGACATGGAAGCTGTCACTCCCCAGTTTGGGATGCTATTTTTAAGGCTAGATGCAAGGGCCTCTATGACATTTTAAAGCTGCCCATCTGAGAAAGTTTCTTCTAGCTCCAGAGCTGGCTTTTACTGCTCAGGTCAATATTCAACCTGCACCATCATCATCAAAAGGCAGACTCTTCAACCACAAGATGGGTTTAAAAATGACATTATTAATATTTTTGGGCTTGTATCTGTATTTGCTAATTTTTTTTTTTAACTCCAGGTTAAAAGCAGATCAAGACTAGGAAATATTAGCTCCTTTCCTTTTAAATGACTGATCTGAGGTTTTTTTAGTTCATGTGCTCCAAAGTTCAGCCTTTGAGAGAAAGACTGAATTTCCTGTAAATCACGCATAATACATATGCATAAGGGAAGAGCATGTCACACATGGCAATCCACTTCCTTGGCTGTGTGGCTTTTTTTGTGCTGACCTGTGTGTCAAGGACAAAGCACAGGAACCTGTGGTGAAAGCCAAGTTCTAATAGAAATGTGTTCCCTTGCCCAAATTATGAGACAGCCATAACAGTACTGCTAGGAGTGCAGTTGAGGGTGATGTGCCCCACACTGTTTGCTACTCTACATTTTCCCACCAGTATTTGTGCTTATTTTAGATGGAATATTAATGGGAATGTACCCAGATGGTAAACTCTTCATTTAAGTTAAATAAATAACTACTATTTTCAGTCCTTGCCTTTTTGTTGGATAAGGGCATTCCTGGCCTCAGACAAGGTTTTCTCTCATTGCCCATTGGGGAAAATATGGAGTGGGGACTGTAACTTGCCCTCTCACTACTCCCTTGCTTCAAAGGGAGGAGTTTTCCATGGCACTTGCCAGAAACAAAGATTGAAGGAGACAAGCCAGAGAATTGACTCTACCATAATAGGACAATGCAGCCAAAAACTGCATCTGCTGGGACCTCAGCTTTAGCAGTGGCTGAAGATGAATGAAGATGACTACGAGTTCATTGCTACTCTCCAGGCTTAGCTCTGAAGCCCAACAATTTGCCACCCAGTGAGTGTGGCATCCATGCCCATTGCAAGGGGTTGGAACTAAGTGATCTTTAAGATCCCTTCCAAATCAAATCATTCTATGGTTCTTTGAATTCAATTCAAAAGAAGAACTGTCAGTGACTGCAACAGGTTTTTGGGTCCCGGTTCAGTACGAGTTGGTCCATATGGGTACAGAATCACAGAATCAACTAGGTTGGAAAAGACCTCTGAGATCATTTAGGTCCAACCTATGACCTAACACCACCATGTCAACTAGACCATGGCACCAAGTGCCAACTCCAGTCTTTTCTTGAACACCTCCAGGGACAGTGACTTCACCACCTCCCTGGTCTGCCTATTCCACTGTCCTGTCACTCTTTCTGTGAAGAACTTCTTTCTGATGTCTAACCTAAACCTCCCCTGGGCACAGCTTAAGACTTTTCCTCTTGCCCTATTGTTGGTTGCCTGGGAAAAGAGACTGATGCCCAC
Source organism: Manacus vitellinus (assembly GCF_001715985.3). Lineage (NCBI taxonomy): Eukaryota > Metazoa > Chordata > Aves > Passeriformes > Pipridae > Manacus > Manacus vitellinus. Next base: position 1,544,823 of record NW_021940822.1, read on the forward strand.
CTGGCTGCAACCTCCTTTCAGGTAGTTGTACAGAGTACCTCTCCAGCTAGCTGAACTTGGGGTACTGGGACAAGTTTCACTCTTGTCTAATGCTTCACATCTGCCCAAAGTAAGTGTCACACAGAGCAACAGTAGCTGTATTTCATGTGTTTTAATAAACTACCAGAAAAATATGTTTGGATGTGTTTGTTCTCCTCCCATTTAAACTAAAATAGGTCAAATTAAAAACAAAACAATACCAACCCCAAAACAGGAGAAAAAAACCTGTCCCAGAGCAAAGATGACACACAATACTGAATTGCAGAAAAAGGTCTTTGATGAAATTCATGGGTAAAGAAATCATGTTTGTAAAACACAGTGAGTAATAAAATGGTTACTGACTTGATTGGTTTTCCTCTCTGTGTATATCTGTGTAGTTACATATGTATCTATGCTGATACACCCTTAGTGGGATGAAATGGTACTTCTGTAAGACAAAACAAAAGTTGATTGTGGGGAGGGAGTAAAGAAGTAAATAAATATATCATTTCAGTCAGTGAAGTAAAGACAGTGCTCTAATCCCCTACAATGTACCATTGCTCTGCTTATCGAGGGACAGGCTTGTCTCTCCATGGCTACGCAGTGTCCCTGGGCCACAGATGAGCTGGGAGCTCTGAATGGTCTCCTTCATTGCTCTGTGTATGAGTAGGACCTCGAAGTATATGAAGCATTCCTTCCTCTGGTTTTATTAGTACTTCAGTTTACATTTTTCCCCTAAGTTTCTTGCACTGACCGCTATGCAGGTCTCCACAGTAAGGTAGAGCAACCCAAATGAGCAATATGCCACAGGAAAATGCTATTATCACAATGTGACTGGATGGAGGAATTCATTTTACAACAGATCTCACGTTCTTCAACCTTGCACTCAGTCTGTGGAGCCAAATCATGCAGTAACCTCAGCAGTTCTTTATTGAGTGGACCTGTGTGTCACACCTTAATCCAAAAACAAGGAAGGGAAAGAAATATACTTTTTATTTCCTTTTCTCCTCCCATGGAAACCTAACACAAAAAAGAAAATTAGGCAATACCACTCTACGCTGAGGTGTCTGCTTCATTCTTAGGCAGATGAGTCCTGCATTCAAAACACAAAAAAAGCCATAGTCTTTCTCCTATTGTTACAATGCTCTTTCATAGAACCAGCCACTGTCCATGCTTTCCCAGATCTCAGTGCTGTGCTTAACAAGCAAAGGACAAGCTCATGCTGGCTGCAAAGTTCAGGTCACCAAGAAGGTATTAAGAGAACAGCTCAATTTGCCAGCTGCTTGCAAACGCTGTATTGCAAAGAAGGCAAAGGCGAAACACCCCTCTCCACACCTCTCCCAGCTTCCTTCCTTTTATTTTTTCTTTTTTATTTCTTTCTTTTATTTTTCTTTCTTTTTCTCTCTTTTACTCTTTCATTCTTTCCTTCTTTCTTGTACAGGGGTTCATGAAGAAAAGCAAGACTTGTGCATCACAAATGGTGGAACCACCCCAAGCCCAGACAGCTTCCCACCCTACAATAATGCACAAGCCCATCTCATCCTGTACCTGTCCCCAGAAGGCGGTTTGTCTCTTGATCTTTTTGGAAAATAATGCAGTCTGATCTGCTGGGGACTTCTGCAGTTCAGGTGCCGGGAGGCTGGTTCTCTCCCCTTTCCTGAGGCTCATAAATGATTGTTTTTAGAGAGATAAGCAATAAGAGCCACAGCCACCCCAACATAAATGCCAGTTCCGATTGTGATGGACAGGACAGCCAGGAAGAGTGCTCGCCGAGAGCTGGAGCTTGCATGGTGGAAGTCCCCCTTGGCTACTGCTTTGTTTGTCTGCAAGAGATACAACAACAAAAATGCAGTATATTTATTTGTTTTATCTGGAAATGAAGATGTGATGTGTGATGTTAATTTCTAGGCTGAAATATGATCCTGGGATATGAGAGTGAACTGGTTAGAAATCAGACACTTTTTTAGTCAGATGACGTTATTTATACAATAGAATGGTGATGAAACCAATGGCATCTCAGAGGAGGGTGTCATTTTTATAGACCATGGTGTGGTATCAGCAAAGGTCATCTGTCAGGCAGTAACAGATCTGTCACCTACAAGATAGGTCTTGTAGAAGCATATGAGCTCCATAAGTTCTGAGACAGTCTTTGTTCCCTCATTACAATGAATGAGGAATTCACAATGCTTTAATTGTATGTCTCCACAAATGCTCAATTTGCTGGAACAGTTTCTTCTTTGGTATCATCTATTACTTTATTTTTGTCTTTTTGTTTGTTTTTTTTTTTACTACCTTGCTACTCAGAGCAATTTACAGCAGCCAAACTACAACCTTCCACACTGAAAAAAAAGCTTATGGCCTTTCTGCCAATGCCTTTATTAACAGAACCATCTCTTTGCATTCATCAAACTAATTTTTTAGGCATAATGCTTTATAAATGTTTCGGGCAGAAACAATGTCAAACAATACATATTTAAGGAGAGACAGACTAGGCTGCAGGCTGGAGGTAAAATATAATTTCAAACCAGCAAAATATAAACAAGACCAGGCTGACGCCTGCTGTCATGTCCTTTCGTTTAGGTGGGGTAAGCATCCTACTCACTTTGCAAAGGATGTCCAGCCAAGCCCCTCAGCAGGGTGATCAAGGATTTCATGAGTTTCTTATCTGGGACTTCTAAACACTCAAAAGAGCAGCCCTTTCCAGAAAAATTCCTGGGGCTTTGGGGATCATGGCTATATTTGTTAGGGTTGCTTAAAAGGCAAGGAAAGCAGAGAAAGCTTTAGAAAGAGCTGGTCATTCAGCTCTCCTGAAAGATTGTCTTCAAGCACCTGCTGCCCATCACATCACTACTCTTGAGCAGAAAGGCTTCTACTTACTGAACTTTGGTCAGATTTGTCAGGCTGAGGTAAATGCACAGCACTGGAGCTATTTAAGCTTTTGGATAAACCAAGGTAAACAGTTTCAACCCCCCAAATGGAGGGAAAGTTTAAAAATGATGAACATTTAAATTTTAAATTTTTTAAATGTCACATTGTTATGGAAAATTCTGCAACATTTGGGTTTACCTCTTTTAAAAGAAACTTTGTAGAGTTTCAAACCAGTATTTTTTCACTTAAAATTAGATGGAAACTCAAAGGGAGAATAAAACATTAATCACCATGTCAAATAAACTGAAAATTTGACAGTATGTCTTGCTTGCTTCAACAGAAGAGGTTGGATCTACCAAAAATGACGAGTTGAGCAACCCAAAGGGTTGCTGATTTGTCAGATACTAACAACCTTTTCCCTGATAGGATCTTCAACCTAGCGACAAACTTGCTTTCAAAGAACAAGGTTTTTTCTCGATGAGCTCTCTGAGGACAGCCTTGAGCTTCGTGAAAGTATTTGACCTATTGTGAAAACCCAGCCAAAACTACATGACTTGTATTAGTCACACACTATCATGAACTTGTTGAATTTTGCATCTCCTGACATTATGACTCAGCATGATTTTGCTTGGGGAACAGGCCTGTGCTTTCACAGAAATTCTAGTTTCCAACAAATTATCTAAAATGAGTGTATTTTTTTCCTCTTAACCTAATGCATATTTTATGATTTAGCAAAATCAAATCCCTCCTATATGGAATTTTGACTGTAGACTGGTAAGGCACATGAGAAGGATAATCTTATATTCCTCCTTTATTCTATTCAGAAAGATTTCCATTGAGATGGAAAAACTATCAACACAGAGACCATCCTCCATCAGTGAAAGACTAGTCTGAAAGAACTTGCTTATCACTAAGAAAATTCTTTGATGCTATTCCCTAATTAGCAAAAACATCACATTCTACTCAATGTCACTATATGCAAATTACAGCATTTCTGCAGGTTTAAGCTAAATGGATCTGAAAAGACTTAGTACACAAAATGCAACTAAGGCCAAATTTAATATTTTAGCATCTGGCAACTAATAAATGGTTTTCCTTGACTTTTTTCTTTTCAAGCAGAGATCAGATCTTTGGTATATCTGTTCACTTTGAGAAAGTCCCTTGGTTTTGGTACTAATCCAGCTACTTATGATCCAGCCCACTTGATGCCTGACACAAAGAAATGACACTCTGTAGGGTATTTCCACATCAGGGATGTCTGTGCTCTAGCAAAATCCATGGGACAAAAAAATGTCTTGTGTAGATCAGAGAGCTAAGTCAGACCCAGTTTCACCAGCTTTTCCTTGGTGTTGTAGAAAAGGTGAAAACAATGGTCACTAAATCTAAAAAGAAAGCAGGACATCTCAATGCAGACAGTGGTCAGGTTGTTTGCTTGACTTCATAGTGTTTCAGGTACTGTTAGCTGAAAGATAAAACTTGGCTGCTTAAAAGGACTGTCCACCTGAGCCCACAATTAAACAGGTACAGAGAGTGATATCTTTTGCAGACCCCTCTGGTAATTGCTGCCAACCACAACACTGGAACCTTGGGCATCAAAACAAACTCAGTCTTCATTTTTGACATGTTTTTGGTTCAAATGAGAAAGGTTTTCATCGTGGTTAAAATTCCTCAGAAATAGGAAAAAAATAATTTTAGCTAATTCAAGAAAAAAATGTATTTCAGATAAAAATATGGAGTAAGTAAAATACCCCACCAAATTTCAGTTAAAATTGTGGTCACATTTATGGTGTGCTAGAACGTAAACTAGTGGAAGTGCAGTGCAGATGTGTGTCTTGTGTTGCCCCTCCTTTCACTAAACAGCCCTGCCCTGAATAACCACAGTGACTATGACGGACATGCTCTGGGCTGCCTGGCTGCTACGGACATCGCAGTCTACACAGATGCCTCTCCTGAGATGACAAATCCCTGCATCCACCCAGGAGTTTCTGCTCATTTAGAGGTAGGGATGGGGTAACATGTACCACCAAGGCCCTACCCAAGCCCCTGGGGCTGATGTGCCAAATAGTACAAAGGCACTGTTTTTCCAGCCATTCATACCCAGCCAGGAAATAAATTTCTGTAAGCTCCTCTTTCCAGATTCAGCTCTGTACTCACTATAGCAATACTGGCTTTTGTTATTTCTTTGCCCTGAAAAGGAAACCCCCAGCTATGAATACTACTGGGCTGAATACTTAGCTGGTAGTAACTAACCATTCATGCTTGATTCTGAAGAGTAGTGCAGCCAGGACTGGTGCAAGAATGAAGATCCAAATGCCCTACAAACAAAGGACTGTATTCACTACAGCCTCTTCGAGCTAAGTGCCTCAATTTAAGTAATAAGGAATACAAACAGCTATTCTAATGGGCTTGAAAGTGACTGCAATAGTTAGTGCTCTTCCTAATCAAAACTGTATTATCTGTGGAGTTTTATAGTACTTCTATCCATTCACTTTTTCCCTTCCCTGGTGAGACTGTGGCCTGTGACTGATAAACTAATTTATACAGTCCTTGGGTAGCAGCGGGACCAACAGATTTGATAAACAGAGCTGGGGACAAGTGCAAGACATGGGATGACTTACAAGTGGGGGATAATTCATGGCATAGCACTAGGCAAGTTTCTCCCTGCACAGCCAGAAGACAAGACACTCTTCTTGCAAAAAGTTTGTGTCCTTAAACTACCCCTGCCCAATGGTTCCCCTTGGCCTGTGTACTCTGGATGCCCAGACATAACCATCAACTTTGGGCACAGGCTGTGACGAAGGCTGGGTACTACAAAGTTGAGAACAGCAATGTTAGCTCATATCAGTCTCCAATCAATCCTCTCTTTAGAAGCTTTGGAAGTAAGTCAGGAAAGTGAGGGGGGGTGGGAGAAAAAGGGGTAAGGAGGTCTGAAAGGATTATTTTCTTTTGTTTAACTAACAAAATGAATGTCTTGTTTATAAACACTTTCAAGGAACTTCCCTGGAGTTTCAAGTTGAACTTCTGCAAAACATATTCATCATGTCTCTGGGCTGCATGTTTTACAGGCAGAGAAAAGATGAATACGGTACCTCCAAGCTGCAAGGCCAAAAAGTTCCGCTACATCCCACAGTGATTTATATATCATACTCACAAAATACCTTCACAAAAAATGCACTATCTGGAAACAGAAACATCTTGGACACAATTATTTATCCTGCCTCACCTACCTAAGGCTGGAGAGCAGGATTGGCTCCACGTAGGATGAGAAGAGGGTATCCTGACCCCTTTGGTCAGGTGATGAAAGGATTTCTTTTTGTTTCAGGGGAAGAAATGGCCAGCCGAGAGCAGGGATACATAGGCTTCATGAAGCCACTGGCCAAACTCTGAGTCTTAGTTCTTCAAAGAACATGCAAAAAAATACCACAGAATGAGGAGCAACTCATGCAGAGAATGATTCTGCTCCTGTATCATCTACCTTTCTTCCAGTCAAAAGCTCTGCCTACTCTTTTTAACTTGCCTAACTTGCACTTCTGCTGATCTCAAATTTCTGGGCAATATATTCCACCTTCAGGCTTATGCCACCTTTTATTTCCACTGATGGTAAGAAAAAGACTCTGGTCTTTGCTAAAGATAAGGATGGGTAAAAAGTGAAGCTAGGATCTAACCATGAATGACAGCAGGGAGGTGCCAGTCAGCTGGAGAAAGCATGGGGCTGGCAGACACCCAGTGCAGGGGCTGAGACGTGGCAGAAGAGTTTTCAGTCCTGAGAAGAGCATCAAAGGTACCATGGAGTCCCATCAAACAGCTCCACTGGCAGAAATGGTGAACTAAATGACAAATTGTTCTTTGCTCTATCAGGCATTTGCAAATTCCATTATGTCCACAGTATAACAGAAACATCAGCATGTGGTAACTTGCCTTTCAGACACCAAAGAGCTCTTCTGGAGGCTTGTCTAAGTTTAAAGAGACTGGAGTGTTTTGCTAAGGAGGATGAGTTACGAGGTAGATCAAACTCTTCTCTCTCAGAAATTGTAAAGCCAAAATTAAGAGGCTCCAACCCAGGAAGTATGGAAAAAGGAAGAAATAACAACCCTTTACTAAAGGATATATGTATGTTGGCAAAACCAGTAACAGAACACAAAAACAACTAAGCAATAATCCTGTACCCAGAAGTCCCCTTCAAAAAGGAGACAGCCTGATACTTCTCTGTCCTCTTGCGCGATCCTAATCACGGTTGGCAGGGGGCGCTGTTGGATCACTGGTGGTCGCCACGTGGGGGCCCTGGATCACGGGAGAAGCTGGAAAATGGGAGAAGCCCTTCTCCCACTAAGGAGAAGGGGAACAGGGGAAAGAAGGGCAGTTTCCGTCTCACTAAACTCACACTGTCTGCAGCTTGCTGTAGACAGGACTCCCCCTTTTTCATCGATGAGCACAAACTCTCCAATGAATTCTGAGCAGATTTGGGCTGGAGACAGGGCAGCGCGCAGGCAAGCCGAGGCTGGAGAGCAGCCAGATGACCAGGTCGAGAGCAAAACGGTCTCCAGGCTTTTCTAACACACCTTGCCCCCGTTAAGGCAAAAAGTGAAGTGTCCCCAGTTTGCAAGGAGAGGAGGAGAAAAAACTCCTCTCTGCTCCCTGCAGTTTTGAATGGGCCATTAGTCTGGAATGCAGGTCTGCCAGCTAGTTTTTTTGTATAGTCAATCACCCCATCTCCCTCCCCATTCAACATCCTTCTTTTACAGCGGGACAAGGGAAAGGAAAATTTCCACTTGGATTTTTAGAACAAGTAAACCCATAACAAGGCTTCTGTCATTTCTGCTGGGAAGATGGCCTAGAAAATGGACATGAGTCTCAAGTGAAAAGAAGGGGCCTGAGTAATGGCACTTCTACAGCCACTAAATTAAATGATGCTGTGTTGGTGGAAGGGGATGTACTGGGAACAACATTTATCCCTGGAAATGCATGACAGGTTCAGGAGAAGAGAGTGTGAATGGGGAGATGAGGGTGTAAATGAAGACCAGTATGAGTCTACCTCTTCTGCATGATCAACTTTCATAACATTTGGATTTCAGCCATGGGATCATTTTGATATCAATGTATTCTGCTGGAATTTGAAAATACAGGCAAGGATGTGATTCAGTAGCCGGCTGGTGCTGCCTGTGGCAGTTGATTGTGTATTTGAGTACAGATAAAACTATAAATGTCCGAGTGAGATTTCAACACTTGGAAAAACAAGAGCATAATAATGAGAACAGCAGGCATAAAAGGCCTGAATTAGCAGAATGCAGAGAGATGTTTTTAGACAAGCTCCACAGCAACAGCAGTTCATTTGATTGCACTTGAGAGAATGAGACCTCAGCCTGTGATATGAGGGCAATTCTGTTTTCCTGGTGTATACAGGAATTTTGGATGTTTATGGTAAAGAACATGATTTTGCCCCTCCACTTTGCTTCTAGCCCTTAAGCAGATGTTGCCATTTTGTGATGAAAGAGAGGAAAATTTGGAAAAGGTGCCAGGTGGTGAAGCCTAGTTTGTACAGACACATACAGACTTATATGCAGATGCCTTGGGTTTGTGTCCACGCATGTAGACATATACATTATCTTTCTAGAGGCTGGAGGCAACTATCTATGAACAACTGAAGTTTATCAACAAATTATTAGTGATTACTTCAGTCACAAGGGGCTCCTTTACTTTTCCATTTAGATAGCTGTTTGTTTCCTCTTTATTTGAAGACATGGAGTTTAAAATGTGAGCATTAGTCAGGAAGGAGAATCTGGAAGTGATTGCTATTTTTCAGATTCCATTTTGTGCGTGGCAAGAGGTTGTCCTCATCTCAAGGGACATCATAGGGTACTTTCTGCCTGTGGTGCCTCTACCCTTGTCACAGGCTCTGTATTGAAACTGATTGGACAGTGCCACAGATTGCCAAGATCTAACAGTTGTACAAGGTTGTGCAAGGTGTTATTGACCTGTCAATTTCTTTATACACAAATGTGCCTCTGTTCACAAGGAAAACCAGGGCCCTGTGATGACTTTGTTAGGGCTCTGCTGAAAGACTGGCTGGACTTGGGGAAAAGCTGCGGTCATTATATTTCTACCTCTAACTTGTTATGTAAGGTTGGTGTGGAAAGTGGATTCCCTCTGTCCACATCCATGACTCCCTAACTCCATTTGTATCAAGGTGCAATGCATGGTCCCAACCTGGGTAGTTGTGGATCTCAGATCTCACCACTGAGACCCTTTCTGTTCATGGGACTGGCCACATGATCGCACATCAAGCCACGTGAGTATATATCTCATGTGGAGTGGTGGCATCAATCCCCAGTTCCAAGCTGGGGGCTTATCATTTTGGCTCAATTTACTACCCCGTGGGGTAGATGAGCAGATACATGGTACTGTTGAAATTTGAAATGTCCACTGTATCCAGTGGGAGAGAACACGGTGAGGCACCAGCTCTGTCCTTGTTTTGCTATGGTTCCTTCTATCTGCTTCTGGTTCTCTTCCTCATTTATGATGGGAGGAAGACCATGTCAGTGGGTACTCTACATTCATAGCAGTGGTTCTTCCCTCCAACATGTGTCACACACCACAGGATAGGGTGGAAGATGCTGCTCAGTGCTGCCGGAGACAATCTCAGCCCTGGATCCCCACTTTCCCTGCTTGGAACAGACAAGAAAGGGGTGGTAGGACAGGGAGATGATGGGCATTTCTGCCTTCGGCACCCTGAGCCACAATTTGGGGAAGAACAAGAACAGGTAAAGACAGACAGTGCAAGTTTAAAAGTGCCTCTGGGGTGGTTTCTCCTCCTGACAGGAAGAGATTTGATCAGAGGATGAGTTCCTCCAGTTCTGAGCTCTCAATTTTCTCACTCACAAGTGCTCCTTTTGAGCCGAAATTAGATCTCTGGGGTTTAAAAGAATTATACAATCTCCTATACAATAGACCATTAACATTTTTTGAGACAAGTTTAAGAACTCTTGAGGTAAGATTCACTTGTTTGTTGATTTCAGTAGCTTTCTCATCTACTTTTTTTTAATATTACAATCACCCGTGATTTCCCTACATGTAATCTGTGATATACTGTTTATCTACTCAGAATTTCATGTGTTGAGAACTTTCAGAGTAGCTCATTCTGATTTGTGGTTGGCAGAGCCTGGTTTCCTTAGGAGAGTTTGTTTTTTTCCCAGCACATAAGTGCCATATCAGTTATATGGAATTGTCACTGGAGGACTGTTTCCGGGGGTGCCATTTGCCAGACCAGCCTGCAAACTCCGCAAATTCGTCTAATCCCCACCAATGCTGTTGGTCACATCTTTCTAGGCAGGAGATGCAGCCCAAGACATTTCTGAGAAACATTTTGTCATTTGATATGTTAACTAGTAGTCTAACAAGTTATCAGGCACTGTGGACTCTGCAGCATCCAACAATGAATGTGAGGTAACTTATTCCACTTGTTTACCTTGAATGAACTCAACTTTTCAGAAGTCACCAAAGATCAAAAGATGAAGATTACTTCTTTCATATGAGAAGACCCTTTCTCCCCTTTTCATTCTTCCACTTTCTTGAAGTCCATGAAACCAACAAAACTGGGGAAAAAATCCCCAAAACTATGTTTTCTTACATTACTTTTCTTGTTCTCTTTCAACCTTAATGAACTTTTCTCCCCCTCTCCTGGAGAGGCAACATAAGTGATGCAACTGTCTTTAGCAGACTGACAGAGGAACTTTATGACTATAGCGCTGATTAATAGGAAGCAAGAATTCCACTTCTCTGAGGTAGATCCACGGATTGTCTTGAGTCGTATATGTGAAAAATGCCTGACAAGCAGATGTTGAGAGAAAGGTCCCTAGGACCAAATGCCCTCCAAAGTCATCTCAGTATGGCTGCTGTTGTTGGGATGGCCAAGGATTTGCACCTCAGTAGGCAGATGGTAAGGTTTGGCATTGAGGAGACTTGAAGTCTAGCCTTGTTTGTGCTGAGGAGTGCTCCAGGTGACCAGAGACAGAACATACTGCTTCATGGAGCCTGGATCACTTGATGGCATCAACCAATGTCTCTCCAACCTCTCCATCCCCATTCTGGTCCCTTTGTTTGATTTATTTTAATGCCCAGTTTTTATTCAGATTTTTAAATCAACCAAACCACCTTCAGGTGAAAACAAGGAAACAGAGGCAGGGATGGAGAAAAGGAGTGATCCTGCAAGGATGAGCAGAAGCTTCAGTAAACTCAGGCTTCTGAAACGTATCCAGATGCCACTGTAGAAGACTGTTCTATTTTAAAATAGACAACTGTCTTGTTTCACCATTGCCTGGGTGTTGTTGGAAAAGGCTTCTGGTTAGACAGCGGTTGCAAAAACAGGATGTTCATTTAACCTCAACCTTCACACACAAGATAGATCACATGAACGTTGCATGGATACCAATGCTTCAGCCTATAAACTTTAAGCGCATCAGGCAAATGCTGCGTGGACACCAGTGCCTACGCGCAGTAAACATGTTATTGCTAACTATGTGGTAGACATGCCATTGCCATTGCCTATCGTAAAGTCTGCTGCCCAGACTCTATATAAGCAAACACCTGACCTGTCCCAATGGAGATCACCCCCACCACAGGACTGAAGAACAGGTCTTCGGGACGCTGCAGGACCCATGGTGGTGACTATCTTCTGCTTTTTTTTAATTGCTCTTGGCTTTTTCCTACTTCCCTATTTTCCTCCTTTCTCTCCTCTTTCATAGATAATAAAGTTAAATTATTGTTCAGGACACCAATGTTTGACCTCGCTTGTCTCGTAATCTCGCTTTAGCTATTTCTGAACTTTTCTCTGTATGTGCTTGCGGATCAAGACAAAATTTGCCTCTCCACACTTCGTGGATTGGGACAGTGTATTGGGTCTGGCTGAGATGGTGTTCATTTCTCCATAGCAGCCCTCATAGTGCTCTGCTTTGCAGTGGTAGCTAGAAAGGCATTGATAACACACTAGTGTTTCGGCTACTGCTGAGCACAGCATCAGCACTGTAACACTCCTTCCCCAACTGAGGGCAAGATCCTGGGAGGGGACACAACCAGGCCAGCTGACCCAAACTAACCAAAGGGATATTCCATACCATATGACATCAGCTCAGACACAAGAGCTAAGAAAAGGAGCAGGAACGGGGACATTTGTTGTTTCCAATGGCCACCTGCTAAGAAACCATTACGTGTTGTTGAAGCCCTGCTTCCTGGGATATGGCAGGACATTGCTGCTGATGGGAAGTAGAGAATAAACCTTGTTATTTTCCACTTTGCTTTTGTGCATGCAAGCTTTTGCTTTTTCTTGCCTTAGTAAACTGCCTTATCCCAACCCATGGGTCATTTTCCACCTTATTCTCTCTCCCTTTTTCCAGCTGGGAAGGGGAGTGACAGAGCAGCTGGGTGGGCACTTGGGTGTCCAGCCACAGTCAATCCACTACACTTAGCCACTAAACTTCTTTTATTTTAAAATCAATCAGAAAGAAATCTAACTAAATCACAAATGACACAGAGTATTTGCTGGTTTAATTGTATTTCTCTAAGAGGCAAATCAGTTTGCACTCCCAGAGCTTTTCATACCAGTTAACTCTGCAATACATTACCTTTTAGAGTATGAACTAGGCTGTTCTTCCCTGCAAAGAAAGACTTCGTTTTTAAAAAGATTCAAGGATCTTTGTTTAGGAATCTTGAGAGGAAAGTGACTCTAAATTAATTTGGGGTCTGCTGTTAGAAGAATGCATCTGACACAGTAGGAAACACTGATGGGAACCTGCCCTTGCAGGAATGCCAGATAGCCTGTGTGTCCATTCAGCTTGGATGCTGGGGAAAATCTGCCCAGCATGAGGAATGAATGGCCTTCCACCCTGCATATGTGAACAACAAATAGATTTCACCATCTGCAGGAGCCCTACTTGCTCTGCTTACTTGATGAGAAAAAATAGCCAATGTATTGTTATTAGTGAACACTGATGGACAGATGGATAAGCAGATGATTGCAAAGGCCACAAAAAATTAACACAAGCTGCAAGTTTCCCTACTCTAGTATATGGGTTACATGTGTAACCATTGTACCAGAAAGGAAATGCTTGATTATATCAGGAATGTACATGATAGATCTGTAAGATAGCTAAATAGCAGAGAGTCCTAAATTCAGCCCCTGAAAGCTGCTGGTGGTCTGCATTCCCAAGGGTGAGCAGGAAGTGTCAGGCATGGTCCCACAAAGCCCAGCCCACAGAAGAAAAGCAGGACTGAAGATGTTTCAGTTCTTTCTCTTTCTACTCACCACAATTCCCCGACACCAGCAGAAGCTATTTACTCTCATAGTCAGAACTTTCCTGCCTCCTGACTTTGGCTCCTAGCCCAGAGGACATCAGCCAACCCTGTTGCATGTCATGAAAACCTTGTTTCAGGTGCCTCAAAGCTCTGGGATTCCCTGTGAGCAGTTATAGAGAACAGCCCTGGGCAAAATTAACTCCTTCTGGTAGACACTTAGGTTTCTTGATTTGGTTTAAAAAAGTTAATGTGCTACCTTTCTTTTCTGATTAAAATGATTAACATGTCATCCCTCTATAAAACAAAATGTTTTGGTTTGGTCAATTCATTTAATTCCATGCACCTTTTTTTTTTTTGATGCTTGATTCCCTGAAAAACATTGAAGAAGAGCATAAAGGACTCTGTCATCTCCATATACTGCTACTTCTAATATTGGAAAAGTGAACTTGTATTTTTTTCCTTTTTTGAACTCAGCAGCAAAGTTCAAAGAGACCATCTCAAAGGTAAAATTCTATTAGAAGCTGTTTTTCTGAATTAATAATTAAATTTTATCAATGGATATAAATTTATCAATTTTATCGTGGACATTATTTGGGAATAACATCACAGAAGTATTACAGAATCATATGCTTACTCTGTTCTTAAAATCCTCTCTTCCTATCTGCTTATGACACCACTGGAGGCAGGTTATTGGCTTGGATGGACCCCTAGTCTGGCCCAGAATTTTCACCTATTCTTTGTAGAGTTCAGTTCAACGCTGTTGGTTTATAATGCAAGATGATATGCTCAGTTAATCCATTATGCTAATATATTACTATATTTATTTAACAAAGGACTGTTGATTTTGCCAACACAAAATTTGCACCTATTTAGTGTAAGAGCTAAAGTCACCACATTTAGATCAAAAAAGTCTGTTTAATCTTGATCAAAAAGTACACAAATAGCATTGTAAACTGTGCGCTCCCTTGGGCTTTCTCTCAGATTTCTGTTCCCATTTTTCCCCTGGAACTATTGATCTGGTAACAAGTATGGGAATAGGGCAGTGGATTTTTGCTTTTCTTATAGATATACTTCTTATAAAACAAAATTTTGTCTTTCTCATCTCTCTTCCATTTTAAAATATTATCACTACTTTTACAATAGATCCCATATTTACAGGGCAAAACAAACCCAAATTGACCAAAGTCCCATTAAAATATAGCTGTGACATTCCAGAAGATAAAAACTCAGGAGGAATGTTTTGAAAGCTCCAGATGAGAAGAAAAGAAGAAAAGAGAGATCTTGTAATAATTTTAAAACAAATCAAACTCCATTCAAGATTAAACAGAGATACAGGCAAGGGTGTGAGCATGAAATGTGACATTTCTTTCTGACCAAGGGCAGAAAATAGTGTCAAAAAATATGTTGAACATAAATGTTCAACATTTTTTTTTTAAATCATGGAAATTATTTAAGTATTTTATATAGTGCTTATTTTAAAGTATAATTCTGAAATATTTCACTTTAATTTTGTGCTTCTCTGAGTTTTTTCTATATATATACATTAACTAAACCTTGCAGATGAAAAATTTCCTTGCAGTTGAAAAAAGGGATTTGTTCTGTTCTGCTTGAAAATGTATTGATATGGGATGCTCCAACCTTTTCAAAATGTTTTTGAAAACCTTCTTATACAAGAAATCTCAAAGAAACTCTTTTCTGACATCCTTATATACATATATGCACACAGAGTCTTAACCAATCAACGAAACTTTGGTGCCTAAATTCTCATTTGAGTCATTACGCATTCAACTTTTAATTGCTTTTCAGTAGTCAACACGTTGCTTCTGAATAAATGTGATCATTCTGAGGAAGCTGCTTCTCTTGTTTAAGCTGGGAGGTTTAAGTGAACAAACTCCTGAGAAAAGATATTCTGGATCTACAGGGTATTTTGCATCTGCTGCTGGAGGCAGACCTGAGACTGCCTTTAGTACCCGGGAAAACACTTAGGCTGGAAGGGAAATTATTCCTGTCCAGGCTTCTTGTTCTGGGGGGGGAGACTTAGTAACTGCATTAGGTAGTGTAATCACTGCAGTACAAAGAACATACTCTCCATCCTTTGTGCCTAGTCCTCAAAACAATCCTTGGATGAGGAAAGTGAATAAGGAGAAAAAAGTGTGCTTTAAGACAGGTATCCTACCCAGATATCCACTAGCATCTACTAATGCCAGTAACACCTCTGCACAGGCTGAAGAAACTGGAGGATGTGCTCTGGAATCTCTGGATTCAACTCCGTACTCAGTACAGGAAGACTCAACAAGATCTAATTTTTCATTATGGGGAAAGTTCATCAGCTGACCTGGAACAATTAATTTGTATTCGTCACCATCACTGTTGGCATGGAAATGGAAGGTCTAACCTTGTATTAAGTTGTCAACACCCTGAAATGACTGTTCTGTCTTTCCTATGACTCAGCAGCTGCAAGACAAGAACTCCATGTTCTCCAGCAGAAACACATCACGGTGTTGTCATGCCAGCAGATACTTGCCTCTAATCTCTTGTGCACAAAAGTCCTCCCTCCTACAACTACAGGACTCCCACGCAGGCGGTGCTGTGTTTCAGTGGGGCAGGACTTGCATGTGTGTATGTGTGTGAGTCTATCAAAGAGCTTTATTACTTCTCCCATAGACTTCTTAACCTTCTCTTTCTGCTTATTTCTGCTCCTTTTGTTGCCCATCTGGTCCTGATTCATTCTCCCTTTCTGCTATGCAAACATCAACCCTACTTTTGCCCTTTGTGGTTACTATATCCACCCTTTTAAATTGCGTGCAGGTTGTCTGAAGAGTGGAAGATGTGGTATTCTGCATTCTTCCACTGAGTGTTTCAGCAGGGCTGGGGTGTGGGTGTACAAAAGACACTCAGGCAGCAGCACTATCTTCCCAGGGGTGGCAGCTGCCCAGCAGCAGCCATAGTGAGCTAGACAGGCTCTGCCCATCCTTCCACTGCACAGTGAGCAGGGAAGAAAGCTGCTGACATATAAGGGGAGTTCTCCAGAAAAGCTGCTGCTGAGGAGTGAGTCACCTGCCCAAGCACAAGTAACAGCCTCTCCCAATGCAGTTTGTCTGCTAGCATCATAGAAAGACCCGTGAGACATCACAACTGCAGTGTGTTAAGAAGGAGTAAATGAGGGAGTCTGCAGGCCTTGCAGTACAGGGCTGCTGGTTTCATTTCTATCCTGCCAATGTGCTTCCATCATGCCTGAGTCAGCTCCCATTCCTGCCCCCAGGAAGAAAGCAAACTGGCTTGAGGCATGGATCAACAAGGATTTTTTAACTTTGGTACTCTCTTTTCCTCCTGCATCTCACTAATGCCTGCTCCAACCATCTTACAATATAGTTTTCATGCCAGGCTTGCTCCTTGAATCTCCTCTTGCCATACTAAGAGAATGGAGCAGGATGAAGCAGAGCTGGAACAATTCTTATTTTGGCATTCTGGGACCATTTTATTTTTGATTTATTGGGCCTACAGTCAGAATGCTGCTTTGATGATAGCTGGTGAAAAGAAAGAGGCCATTCCAAAGGTCTCTTTTCCCTTTAACAAACTGCTTCCCAGGGGTACAGTTCTTCCTCACTGGAAACCCATTAGCACACAAACCTAAGTCCTCATTGTCCAACAGGGAGAGCAGAGATTGTTAATAAGGATCCTTCCTAGTGGTTCTAAGGAGTCATCAACAACCTGCAAATGTTTTCCAATATCAAATTATTCCAGACTGTACAAACAAAGACATGGTCTGCTTCTTTTTTTCTTCCCCTCTCCTTTACTCTGTTGCATACATCTAGCAAGTATCTCGTTCCCCATGATTTAATTGGCATTGCTGTGTATGCCAAAAGTAATGAAGAAGCAAAATCAAAAGCTCCCCTCTTTCAGTCTATTGGCTTGTCTAGCAGAAGGCGGGTCAAGCCTGAAGAGCAGCTGCAGGTGCCAGGTCCCTGTCATCATGAGGGCTGTGTGTCTGTGTGCGTGGCCCTGACTGCACACCCTGCACCAAGTGGAACTGCTGCGGAGAGGCAGGAAAACACATTTAGTGTGGGAGGATGCGACCCATATGCTGCACTCTGTGAAGAGGAATAAAAACCTTAGCAGGACACCCTGGGCGAACACAGGACTAGTCCTGTCAAATGCAAACCTCAGAGTCAGGGCAGGTTCCCTTTGTTTGAAGGGACTTTGCTTCTTGCTCTCCAGTCCCTTCCTTTTAAGGTAAGGGGAGTAGGGTGTGCTACCCTGGGCATCTGGCAGGATGGCAGCCTCTACAGAGGAAATCTCTTTCACATGTAGTTGGGCTATCTCATGCCCAAGACTACTCCATCACATACAGGCAGGGAGAGGAAAGCTATAAGCCTGCTTTTGCTTTTTCTGCAAAATCCAGCTGAAGACCCTCCATGCCTGTTAAATACAGGACATTGCTTTTCATGGTAGGGATCAGAATGCCACACCACTATAGCATGAGTTGCCATTCATCAGCTGAGCTTTTGACAGTATACGAACGAGTCAGTGCTCTCTGCCTCCCCCATCTTCCAAGAATCAGTGCCCAGGCATTGTGGGCTGAGCTTCTGGGCTTCATCTCAGCCTGGAGCAGTGCTTAGCGATCTACAGCTTAAGGAACATATTATCTTGAAGTTGCTTGTGACAGGGTTTTCCCAAGAGTTCAGCCAGCTGTGAACAGAGGTAAGGGGCAGGCAATGTCAAACCATTGTTAAAACCTTCCTCCTCAGTGAGAGACGAAGAGCATAGGAAGATCTGGTCTGCCTTGGGGGACCAAGTCCTCAGAACTTGTTCAGAGTGATTCCTACCTCTTGTTGAGGTCAACAGACCCACCTGATTCACACAGCAGCACAAAAGGCTACGGAAGGGGATGGGCTACATCAAGTAGTGGCAGCAAGTAAGCAGGTGAGAGTCTGGATGCAGAGATATAAACCATGTTGATGAGCAAGTATCATCTTTCACAGTGCAGTGGTGGAGCTACTAAAGCAGGGCTGCACTAGTGAGACCCAAAGCCTATCCTGGTCTGATATATCTGATGCATTTGTCCATCAGAAGAGTTCAACAGGAGGTCATTCACGTGGAGAAGGATTTGATAATTAATTATTTCAGAGTTTACTTGCTCTCCTCTCCTCCTCCCCCTTCTTTCTGTCTCTCCGTGCTATCTCTTTGCCCCACTGGGCTAATACATATTTCATGACTGAAATACATCCTCTGTGAAAATATTCCATTAAAATATTCATGAACAACTCTTTTCATTATTTGTTCAGTGCTTAATGGTTTCATGATAGCTACACAGCCAGAGGTCTAAAGCGACAGTCTGCCTTAGTGACCAGCACTCTCCTACTGTCTACTCCCTCTCTATCTCTCAATTTTTTTTAACTGTAAGTCCTTCGGGCCAGGCTCATGAATTTTCTTGTAATTTCAAGCGTGTTAACTTTGATTTGTAGTGCTCCTAGTACAATAGGGATCCTCTTCCTGAACTAGTGTTGGTGGCTGTAAAAGAGATACAAGCATTATCAAGAGCATCCTAGCAACACCAAGCTAATTGTCCACACTTCTCCACTAGAAAACAGCAAAGGGCCAAGCCCTAACACTTTTTGGAATAGGATACAAATGTTATTACAGGGTGCTCTGAGATGCTTTGTTACCCTTTCAATTCAAAAAGGAGGTTCTCACAGTAGCAAGGATGCCAGTCCCAAAACCACTCTAAGTAGCAGGTAAGATATATTGCACTTCTGCTTACATTTTTATCTCCCACTACAGAAAAGCTCTCTTATTGATGGAGGAAATATTTTTTCTTTGTATATAGGTAGAGTTATTCCTGCTCAGTTGGAGTTACCCTGTGGTTCCTTGTGCCAACAGGAACACCGTACGCAAAACTTGCAGAGATGGGAAATCACTCTCACAGGGCACAGCTCCACCATTCTTCATGGGAGTGGGTACTGCATGACCCTGTCCCTGACTCCCTCAGAAAATGTCTCTGTGCCATTTTAAACCTCCAGCTGAGACAGATTTAAGATGTGGTCTATGGTGTCTGCTGGAGGGTGAAAAAAAGACTATCTACTTCATATACCCTCTCAGAGAATGTGAGCAAATATGTCCCACACACTGGTACCAGCCAGAAACAGGGCCTTCAAATGTCAAGAGACATCTGGGATGATGAGGAAGGAATGGAGTGCCAGGAAATAGGAGGTTTTGAAGACAGAACGCCTTCTGCCATCTTTGGTACGTGGTGTGGAACAGCCAAAACTGTTTGTGATTTTGGCAGCCTTGGGCAGCAGGACAGATTGCTAGTGGTGTGCACACTACTAGAGGTGCCTTGGTTTGTGCTGGACTCCAGCAGGACTGGAGACTGAAACTTCTGTTCTGCAGCCCAGTGTTAGGTAACATGCCAAAGAGCACTGTGCAGGGAAAAGGGGATGCTGTGGAGACTGGGAACAGCAACCTGCAGAAAAAAAATATTCTGCACAGCTGCCTCTCCACTGTCCAAGACAGAAGGGGGTCCTAAGCCCAGCAGTGAGATAGCAGTAAGGTCAGATTCCTGCTATGAGCAGAAGCTGTCTCACCAGGCTGGAATGAGTCCCTGTTGTAGTTTAACCCCAGCTGGCAACTAAATACTACTATGCATCCAGTCTCTCACTCACTCCTTCGCCCTAACCCTAGTGGGGGAGGAGAACTGGAAAAAGATTAAACCTGTGGGTTGAGATAAGAGCAGTTTAGTAACTGAATAACTGAAATAAAGTAAAATAGTATAATATAACAATAATAATAATAATAATAATAATGAAAAGACAAGAGAGAGAGGAATAAAACCCAAGAGAAATAAGTGATGCACAGAATTGCTCACCACCCACTGACCAATGCCCAGCCCATTCCAGAGCAGCAATCCACCCCTCTTGGCCAGCTCCCACCAGTTTATGCACTGGGCATAATGTTCTGTGCTGTGGAATACCCTGTAGCCAGTTTGGGTCAGCTGTTCCAGCTGTGCTCCCTCCTGGCTGCTTGGGCAGCTCCTCACTGGCAGAGCAGGGGACACTCCAAAGTCCTTAAATTACATTAAGCACAACTTAGCAACAACTAAAACATTAGTATAGTACTCATCCTAAATCAAACACTCAACACTGTACCAGCTACTAAGAAGAAAATGAACTCTATCCCAGACAAAATTCAGACAATCTCCTTTCATACGAACTCTTCACTAGGAAGAAGTGGTATTATTATTTGCATCATGTGGCTTGAAGCAAAGCACCAGATCATGATAGCGATCTCCAGGGTTTCTGTGCCATTGCTGCTGTTGGAGCAATTAGGCTGAGTCACATCAGTGCTCTTCAAAAATCATCTTGCTTTCTCTGTAACTCCTCATGTGAGAGAGAACTAAGGTTTGGGTCCTTGCCCACAGTAAGGAAAGTAATGAAAGGTATGTCTATGGCAATTTGAGACTACATTGCCTTCTTTCATATTCCCAGTGTTTTTGAAGAGTCTTAAATTATGTGCAAGTGCACATCTTCCCAGACAGTTCTTTGCTTTGCTTCTCCCTATCTGGTCCCTAAAGGTTTCGATTTTGCAGATATGCCACTGGAAGGGTAAAGAAAGAATTGTGCTTATTTGAGTAAAACAAGGCTGATTTCCATCCATCATTGTGTAGTCTCCCTGCCTTTCATGCAGCAGCATCTGAAACCCTTATTGACATTGTGACCCTGCATACAAGTTGGATGAAGGGGTGTAAATTTACATCATCAGTATTTTATAGCCTTTGAAGAATGGTTGCTCTTTGATACTTGCTGACAATGGGGCTTGTGAGGTCTACTGGCTGGCCCCAAGTGGGGTCGTCTCCCCATGGTGTCCTATTCAGTTCTGGCTTT
This sequence comes from Manacus vitellinus, assembly GCF_001715985.3. Lineage (NCBI taxonomy): Eukaryota > Metazoa > Chordata > Aves > Passeriformes > Pipridae > Manacus > Manacus vitellinus. The sequence continues at coordinate 1,565,873 of NW_021940822.1, forward strand.
TCTGGGGTTTGATCTGAAACTAGGTGAAATGGATGGGACACTTCCCAGTCGCTCGAGGAACTCTGAACAGGTTTCTTAGAGAAGCCCTACAGATCTGAATTCCTTTGTAGGTCTGTGCTCATTTTGCAGTCATCTCTGCGCATTTCTCCTAGCTTTGGTCTGAAAAATCACTGTTTAATCTGTCTGGGGCAGCAGAGAGGAGATGTCTGAGTGTACGTAGGAAATGATAATCCTCTTGAAGCTGTTCTTGTATGACTTCTTACAGTCACAGGATTATATATTCAATTATATAAGTCTAGGATTATATGTTGATGAGAATGCCTTTGGTTTTCAGCTCTAATGCTACTATCTTCATTCTTCAGCTCAGCTGTTCCTTTCTAACACTATGATTCCTACTATGGCACCTGCAAAGGCAGCTGACTAATTCAATTACAGACAAGAAGAGAGCTCAATTTTCTCTTCCCTACTAAAGAAGTGATTTCCTTTCATAGTAGCAAGGGCAACGTGAAGCTTATTCAAAACTGAGCCTTGCTGGAAAGGTTATTCCAATGGGATATCGACCACTTCTTATCATAGGGATATTCACCTAGGGATAGCATTTCTCATGGCTAACTTTATTCTTTGCTTCCATTAACATTTTATTGTGATTTACTCTTGTGTTTGCATTTTGCAATAGAAATTTTGTACTTTTCAATGCCTCATCAAAGAACAGAGATTATTGGGGGAATATGGGGAGCTGGGAAGGGGGCACCTGACATGTTTCCATTAACACCTCCAACTACTGCATCCCAATGAGCACTTTTTTCTGTAATGTACAGGCAGATGAGGTGGAATATGCACATGGTGTTGCCTAAAGCATGGTAGAGTGATACCTACAGCAAAGCATAAAAGCTGAAATACGTCTGTTGAAACAATGTGCCCTGAAGTCCTGTTTGCACTTAGAAAACCTATATATATTTTAAAAGGAACGTTTTTAATAATACAGAACATTGGATATGACCATTGCTGAAATCACTGAAATTTAAGGAAACAAGGGTATAAAGACACCTGTTAACCCAAAAGACTTAGGTGACACAGTTATAGTTATGGCCTAGGGTCTCCACCCTGTCCCTCTGGCACGTCAGGCTTTTCAACAGCTTCTGGGAGCAGGGCTGTATGACAGCTACAAAGAAACATAGCCCACCCACGTGGAGCCAGCCTGATATCCAGGACATATGTCTGCAAGCCAAAACCATGTGAAGGTCCTCCAATGAAATTCAGGGATTCATAGACTAGAAATCAAGGCTGATATCCTGGTGTGGGAAAACAGAGTCTTTTTTCAAAACTAGAACTTTTACTTCTGAAATCAAATGGTTAATATGGTGGACAGGTGGTAGTTATTGTATTGGATCATGGGCTTGAATTGAAAGATGTTTAAAACCTGTTGCCTTACAGGCACGTGAAGATTTGTCTGCTGCATAGGGATACCTGTCTAGCTCTAAAGTAGAAAGGTGGATGACTGAAGAGCAGTCTATTCATGACAGTATGGAACACATGGCAAACTGAGATCTCACCACTGCCATTCCCTGAGTGGAACTGGGTTTACCTGCTTCCATGTGCCAAAGCTGGGTACCAGTCTTTGGAAGTAAAGAGTGTAAAGGAGAGGTTGAAAATATTGTTGACAGGCAACCCACTAACTTGTTGGTTGTCTCATGCTTCAGTCTTCTGGAACAAACGAGGACTGGAACTGAGTCTCTGGAAAGAAAATCATAGAATATCCAGCGTTGGAAGGGACCTACAAGGATCATCATGTCCAGTTGAACAGGACAACACCAAGAATCATAGCAAGAAGAGCCACCAAGCAACAAAAGTCAAGGTTTTCCCTGAAGACTAAGCCTGCATTTATACCAGTCATTCAGGAGGTCAATGATACTTTCCCTGCACATGCAGATGCTTAGGATAGCATTGATATTTTCATTTTATGTGTAGCTGCTTATCTTGGAGTTGAAGAGTGTCAAATGCAGAGACGACAAAGGTTGCTAATTGCTATGCCATTCAAGATTGTAGTAAAGGAGAGAGAAAGTGAAAGAAAAGGGAGAGGCAGAGAAGACAGAGAGAGAAATGAGTTTATGAACTATAGCATTGGGGAAGTACTCCATAATTGCAAGAGACTGAGAAAGATAAGAAGCCCTGCTGGAAGTAAGAGTCCAGAATAAATAACAGGAGAACTTAAGTAGCTGTCTTTGGTGGCCCTTAACTTCTCTGGAATCCGAAATTTATTGTCATTTCTACATTTTATTCAAAAATCTCCTACTGGCAAATTCAACAGAATGGGAATGTCTCCACATCACCTAATGGACTGGCAAGGGTGTCCTGATACAGAAAAACACTGAGCACTTGGTCAGCTCTGACTTCTACCCTGCCTTACAGCTCCCTTCCCAAACCCATGAGAATGTCAGTACTGAGCCTGTCACTAGCGGCCAATGGCAGGGGTGTTATCTTCCCCTTGCCTTGTTTCTGATCAACTGACACATCTGAGGCCAAACTCCTTTGGCTCAAGTTTTAAGTCAAATAATTCCCGGTTTTAGGGAAGAAATGACAGACTTCCTGCCACTGTCAGCTGATCTCTGTTAGGAGCAGATGTGGCATTCGTGTTTTGCAAACGGGCCTTGGCTATTTGCATGGAGTTGCAACTCTTCTCACTGTTGTTAAGCTTCTTTTGAAACTTTCTCAAACAGTTTTTTACAACCACCCACCAGAGAATGACACACTCCCAGGGCTGTATGGGGAACTTAGCAACATCCTTCTGCTGGGAAGACACACTGGCAGCAGCAGCAGCAGCCAAATCCGAGGCACCTCTCAATGCCTGCACCAGCTCTTCCCCCCATCTTCCCTTAGACAACTGCAAGAACACTTCCATGCCTTGTTGGGAGTCTTGCCTCAAAGAACATGATCTGTCCTTTGCATCTGTCATCCTGGAGTGCAGCTCATGGAGGGAGGGCAAAGCAAGATCTCAAGTCACACAGCAGAGCCAAGAGCAGCCTTGGGTCCTCTATGTCCCAGCCTTGAGCTGGAGTGGCCTGCTCTTCCTCTGATAGGTCTTGGAGCATAAATGGGCCGAAATGGCAGCTCCTCAGAGCAACAACACTTGGTGATGAGGCACAGCTTCAGCTGGGAGAGGATACAGATGTGGTAAAGCACCAGCCTAAACTACATGAGAGTTTGTCCATGTCTTTAGTGTGCAATATCTACCTCTGCTTGCTGTAGAGGCATGTGGAGAGTTTCTCAAGTTCCTTCCATGCACACAGATGTCAGGACATGCTCCTGTAGAGAGACAAAGGGAGATGGAGGACCAGTGTGCATCAAGTCTTTTTAGAGGTCTGGAAAAGTGTGACTCAAAAAGCCCTAGAATTCCCCATCATGGTCCCTTCTAAGGGAAAGCAATACATGAATCCTTGTGAGATAACAAAACAACTACAAGAGGTTAGGGGAAGAGAGAGAGATGACAGGCAGGCAGACTTTGCATGTATACCAGCTATGACAGACCTTGCTCTTTCCCTAGACTCTCCTTTAGCATCCCCTCACCTAGTCTGCACAGCCGGTGGACTGAGTTCCTGTGTCTTCCAAGCAGCAATTTCCCGGAGACCTCTGTGAGCACTTCCCCAGTTTCCCTAGTGGTACAACAGAGATCAGCCATCTATGGGGCAGACCTGAGGTGGCCCAAGGACAGAACACCTCCAAGTTTGCTTCTCTGGCTTCATCGTATGAAAAGAAGTCCCAGGTTCAGGCTGCTTTGTTGGTACCCAAGAACCCAAGTAAGGATTAAATGTGGTATTCTCATCTCCTTGGAAATCTCATCTATAATGCTACCAGGCTTGCAGAAGAGACTGTTTTTTGAGATCCAAAAAAGCGAGAGATCACTGCTTACTCCAGCAGCAGTACTGCTGTTCCTCAGCAAGTCTAAACCTGGAAAAATGAAGAGCTTGCGTAACATGAAAGAACAGAAATAAGAAGTGATGCAAGTCTTCAGCAGTGGGAAACAACTGATACCCTGGGGTATAAAAGGGCTGAGCAAGCACACTATGTTATTTCACCTAAAGAGTCTTCTAGTCTTCAAGGAAGGTTGCCATGGAACAGGAACGATTTAGAGATCTCAGATCCCTTTGTTTGTTTTGTTCCTTTGTTCATTTCTTTCTGCAGTGAAGATCTCAGCAGAACCATCAGTGTGGCTAATATAGTCCCTGACAGATCTTAAATAATAATAAACATATCTGCCTTCCGTAATTTGGAGCAATGCTCCAGGTGGGGGTGCTGCGAAAGCAGCTGTTTGCTTGAGTGATCTGGTTGAAGAGGATGTGCACATCAAAAGAGGGATGTGCGGGATGCAGAATTTGCAAAAGAGGGTGATTAAAATAGCTGTGACTGCTAGCAGAGTATGGACTAAAAGTGCTCCTGTTGTATGTGGATAATTTGCAATAGAGGAAATAGCCGTTAGCTGGCATAGATATAGAGCCCCAACAGCACAGAAATACAGACCTCTGGGGGAATTTGTCATAGCCTCTTCTTCACCCGTAAGCTTGCAAAGCAGAAGCTGAGAATTACAGAAACAAACAGCAGAGCCTGGCTGGGAATTTTCTCTCAATGTGTTCGATGTTTGTTTGCCTGTATATGGCATTTGACAGAACACAACTGCTCTCTGTGAAGATATTCTTGGGGATGTGTAAATCAGTGCTGAGAAAAGGGAAATACCTTTGTTCCAATACTCTGCTGCAGCACTGCTCCAAGGCAGCTGCAGTTAGTCTGCTGAGGGTCTCCCTCTCATCTGAGGACCAGTGTTCTCATTGGGACTGCCTCTCCACCATTATGCACCATGGCCAGGAAACTCCAGGATGCTCCTGCAGGGAGTCATACCAACACTAAATAATGCAAATATAAAGCAGGATAGCAATTCTGTATGGAAACATGTAGTCTTTTAACTGCAAACTTGGGTTTTCTTTTGTTTTGCTTTGACTAGTGCATTCTCATTGAAGCATTTTTTCTTTGGTTTAAGTTCTTTTTTAAAGGGAGCAGGGAAAAAAGGGAATGCTGTGCTTGGACTACCTGTCAAATCCTTTTTGATGGCTGTAAATGTATCAACACAGTCTGCTGGTATGAATTGATAACTATTCTTAGTCATTCACTACGGCTTTACTGAATATTAAGAAACCCATGATAAACAGTTTTCTTCCTGCTGGAGGAAACTACCTATCATTTTCAGAGTATAGGGGGTTAATACAATAAAGAGCCAACTAAATGTTAGTCCCAAAATATACAGTCTTGAACTCTGCAATCCTAAAAAAGCAGTTTGGTCACCATCTAGGAAAGTCACAAATATAGTACACTATATACTGTTTGCATATGACATCAGACCAAGAAAATCCAAGTAAGTTACAAACATGACAGAGCTCTCTTGTCAGTTCGGTAAGATTACCAGTCAAAGGACACAAAACTTGCATGAAGTGAGACATACAGTATCATGCAAAGAGAAACACTATACCTGAAAGCAATCACAGAAAGTTTCACAGATATCAAGAATAATTCAGAAAGGATCAACCTAGAGTTGTAATCTGTCCCATTACTCAGAAGGAGAGTACAGATCTTAAGTAGAAAACTAAACCCTAGAGCCTTATGCACCCATTTATGGCAAATGGAGACCCGTCACCTCATAAAGCAGGGTGTCCAGAGCTGCAAATTGATTTCTAAACATCACATCCACCTCTTTCCCAATTCTTCATGAAAAGAATCAAAAGTTCAGAACTGGAATTTCATCCTAAGGTAAATTTTTTTTTTTTTTTTGGCTCCAGTTAATGGAGAAACTACTGGTGGGAGGAAAAGAGGCACCAGGTTTTTACTGCCAACTCTACTCTGGTCTTTGGAGAAATGAGCTACTTTTCAGGCCTATTCACCTGCCTCTGGGATTTGAAAGAGTGGGCATTATGTTTGCTAATAAAGTTGGTTAGGAGAGAGAGACAAGACAGCAAGTAGTCACCAACCCCGAGATCTGTAAATAGGTTCATTCCGAAAAGGCTGCAAATGCACCAGGCTATTAAGTAGCCAGTAAACTAATTTAAGATGGAGATAGATTGCTGCTGTGTAAAATTAAACATTACTATGCTTTTTTCCCCCACTGAGATTACCTACAGAGCAGAGGTATGTTAATAAATCAGTTCCAGTGTATAACAAACTGGCATAAGAGAGTGTTGTACAAAACAATTAAAAGCTCGTAGAGCTCTTAAGCTCTGTCTATAAAAGCTGCAAAGCCATTCCTGACGGTTCATCTAAATGTTTTGCACATCTCTGCCCAGGTGAAGTGGTATTGCATTTCCCCCTCTTTACAACTACAAAGCTTTTTCTGAAATCAAACTCAGACCCATCTCAATGGAACCTAGGACTGAGAGGGTTTTAGCCAACCTGAACTGGATATGGAGAAGAGTATAAATATTTCCTGCCTGTCACATAATTGGAGAGCATTCCTGAATTTCTCCCTCTTCAACTCTTCTCCAGACTTTTCCTCTGCTCTGCTCTACAGCATCAAGGAGCCCTAGCTGGCATTTAGACAACGGTAACACTGCCACACACAGTAGGCAACAGCAGGAAGGAAGGCATTATGCTGAATTTTATGTCAGGACCAGAAGGCTCTTTATTACATGATTTTCTTCTTTACAGCTCCCAACAGAGCAGCAAATGCATACATTAGACTGTAAATCTCTATTGTGCAAATCACAAATATAAAGCCGCGTAATGTTCCCTCATGGTGATTCAGCATCATCAGCACAGTCGACATTATTGCTTTCAGTGGCATGTCTCTGCTAGCAAAGGACTTCTCCTTTGCTTGGGTTGTACCCCCCAGTCCAAGTAGCCTCAACAGCCACTGCTAGATAAGGGACCAGCAGCTCATTTTGTCACAGAGATGCCGGCATGAAAGCTGACCCACACGATTGCGTAAACAAAGCCTTGCAAAGTCATTCCCAAAGGTTCTTGTCTCCGGTTGGAGGTATCTTGGAGCTGGTGGCTGAGCTAAGCCCTAGAGAGTGGGAACTGCAAATGCTTGAGGGGAACTTCATGCTTGCATAACAGTTAGCCAGTGATTAGTGGTTGGAAATTACCTTTTAGTCAGGAGAAACTGAAAGGGATTCAGTGAAAGAGATTTTCTGAGGAGAGGGCATAGCTAGCAGAAGGGACCACGGGTATCTCTCAGCACTCCCAACACAAGACAAATATATTCTCAATATAAGCAGACTTATTAAAGAAATTTGAGAAGATGAACAAAAGAAGTGCCAAGACAAGTGTTACCCTTGACTTGAGGGAGAATGAAGCCACAACAAAATGAGTTTAATGATCATAGAGGACTTAACTTTATTCCTAGCAGGGGTTTTGCAACAGAAATGAGTTCTCTGCTCCTAATGTGTACAAAAATGCCCAGTGCTGCTGTGTCAACACCATCATGGAGTGCATGATAATCCAGTCTTGAGTTTTGGGGGGACCCTAAACTGTGGTTTCTTGCTTATTTTCCCGCCTGAGGACTGAAAGGAGATGTGGAGGCAAAAGAGGGGCACATATACCATTGCATGGGAATGCCTGTAATCCAGGACAGAGGTGGCATTTTTCTGATGTTAGGGATGTTTGTGCCTCTTGCAGCACCTGCAGGAAAACAGCTCACACGTTTCCTCACACTTGAGCAAGTAGATTCACTGACTGTGAGAGATGCTGTTGGAAGACATTTCACTAGAGGAAAACTGTCTTGTGAACTAATGAGGAGCCCTGGATGCTGAAATGAAATGATCAGTGGCACATAATTTCTTGTTAGGAGGCATTTGCCTCCTGAAGGCCATATTAATGGAGTAGAACTGGGTGTTGATTTGGTTATCCTTCACTTCTAGGTATAGAGGTATCATTTTCCACAGGCAGGCAGGCTGCATGTTAATGATCTTTCCTTGCAGGGGCTCAAAGGCAGCAAGCACTTGCAGAGATCCCTACCACAGACAGCTAATCAGAGAAGTCAGGGCATCCTCGTGGAGACAGAGCAGTGGAAGGAGGCAGCTCTCCCAGTCATTTCTGCTACAGAGGAAGGATTTAGCCCATGTCTATATGGTGCTGAGGCCACAGTGAAAGTGTTCCTGGGAGCTCAGGGTGAACTCAGCAAGTGCTCTGGGAGCAGTGTAGGAACACATCATTGGAGATGAGTTAGGTCTTCACATATTGGTCTGTGGGTTAGAGCACCCACAATTTCCAGTGGGTTCTGATGATGTTAGAGAATGAATGTGTAAGGAGGAGAGGCAGGGAGTATGACTGGTTTGTGTGTAACTGCAGCTCTTGAGAGGCACTGCTGCAATGCACCTGCTGAATAAATATACCATTTGTCTGTACTGCACTTAGAGTTCCAGATGTGAGTTGGTACGTGTGCTGGTTTAAAGGTAAACCAGCAGGGGAAATGAACTCAACTCAAAAGAGAGATTATAAGTCAGAATAACAATTTAAGAAAATAATACAATAAGTGCAATTATACAGACAAACAATTGGTTTTAACCCACAAAACCCAAATATATAACCCAGCACCTTGGGGCATGAACAGAGTGGTGTTCTTTGGGCCCCCTGAGTCCAAAGGAAAAAAGTGAGGGGAAAACCTGTTAGTGAGAGTGCTGTTGCAGTCTAGTCAAGAGTGGTGATTGCAGTCTAGTCAAAAGTGGTGATTGCAGTCCAGTTAAGGGTGGTGGTCTCAGTCTGGTTGAGAGTGGTGAGCTGCAGTCCAGTTGAGAGTGGTGAGCTGCAGTCTTCCTCTGGATCCCACGAGTGGTAAAAAGATTCCAAAACTCCAAGATTATATATTCTCCAGTTCAGGCAGGAATGCTCAGTCCCTCCCTCAGAGCAGGGAATTCCATAAAAGGGTATGAGGATGCTCAGTCCTTCCCTCAGAGCGGGGAATTCCATAAAACGGTATGAGGACAGGAACATCTTCCTATCTCGCAGGTCTCTACTGACAACAGTTTCTGGGAAATGGCATGGAAGGCCATAGAATACACAGTCCTGGGCTACACCCATCCAGTGATGAATTGGTCCCAGCTGTTCTAACTAGGACAGTATGCCATAACCCCACAGCTCTGAAAGATGGACCCTGCCCTACAGAAAGTCACTGATGTGCATCCCTCATCTTTGTCTCAGGGGCATCAGGGTCCGGTATGACAGGTTCTGTAAAAAGGTATGATAACAGACCCTTTCTTCTTCACCAGTTTTTGTTCTAAGGCCTGCCTCTCATACTCTGGATTTCTGGCAGATCACCTTTCTTTCTAGGAGCTATATTTTTGACTGTTCAACCTGACACGTTCCCAGTCACAGATGTCAACCATCAGGGATGCTCTAGGGCTTTACTGTTCCCACTGAGTTCAACCAGTGGTTCATGAGAGCCATTAGCTCTGAAAAGTAGTTCACTAAATCTAAAAGTCATCAAAACCAACACATGACAAAAGTGTTGTAGGAAGTGATGCCACATGGCATTGAAATCATTCACATTGATTGCCTCTCCTTTCAGACCAAGAGTGACATACAGAAATGAGTAAAGAATTTCTTAGTACTACCCATTCTTTTAGAGATGTTTGTCTCTAATATGGTTTTCTTGTTTACCATTCTAAGTAAGAACATGTTGTGGCAGACGGATGGGCAAAATGAACTTAAAGGTCTTTGCCATGCATAATGTCTAGGATGTTTCAGTCATTTCAGTCAGAAAAAGAGGAGATGAAGTGTTTGAATGGAGCTAAAAAGACATGACATCATGGTTCTGTTTCCTTTCTTTAGACTTAGTAATAAACTAAATTACACTCAGCCATTTATTATTAACAAAAATCTTTAACTTGCTTTCTCCAAAATATGTTTCCCCTCCCTCTTAAATCAATTCACTAGAGAAAAGCAAGAGGCTTTCTCTTGTATACGCAAAGCAGAACAATTTGGCCTTTGAGTAACTAATAGAATTTCAGGTATCACAAATTAATCAGCAATGTCTCAGCCATAGGTACATTCTAACACCAACTAAAATACTTAACTGCTACCATTAGCAGCACTTCTTGTTCTGGTTGTTTAGCTTAACATCCCATTCTGCTGGGTTGGCTAAAATGCCCTGATGAGACCCTCTCGGCATGGTTGTTTATGTCTTTTAGAGTACTGCTCTCTCTATCTTATTTTATTTTTAAGATGAGAAGTCAGGATTTCCCTCAGCGGACTTTATGGCACAGTGAAACTCAGAGTGACGCAGTGTCACGTGAAGTTGTATTCACCAAAGTGGCCTGAACTGATTCAAGGACTCTGCATCATTTGTGAGTGTTACAGACAGGGGCTCACTGCCCCCACCCTCCCAGCATGTCTCTCCTTTCTCCACTGTCTTGGAGCATAGCAGGCATTCCTCCCAGCACAGCCTGTTCCCTCCTGTCAACTCCTAACCACAGTCCTGTTCCAAGTCTTTGATGCAGAAAAGGAGGATCAGAACCCCATGAGTGATGGAAGGAGGAGCATCTTCTGCTTCTCCTACACTCTAATGTTGCTTGAAGCACTGCCTCCTTACAAGAAGGGATTTGAGACAAAGACACAGCAGGAGATGGTGGCAACCGACTAGGAGCTGGAGTTTCATGTGTAAATGCTTGCTAAAACAATATAGGGATATTGGAGAATAATTCACCTCTTCTTCATAGACTACCCCTTCACTGCTGACTGCTCAGTGACCCTTGAGCACAGGTCGTGTTTGTTGACTTGCCCCTTTTAAAATGCTGGCAATGAAGAAAGAACTTCCCAGCTCATGTTAAGGTTGCTGTTTTGATTTTTCTTCTCTGCTTGTCTCCTGAAACAGATCACATGATTCCGTTATGCATGTGGTGCAAAGAATAAATAAGAAGTTGCTATATATAACACAGTGTTTGCTTCTGTAGCTGTAGGGCTGTACAACCGACCTCAGAGAAGTCGTACCTAAACATCACATCTTACTGGGCATTTTGTCTTCCTTACATTGATAGAGCTTCCTAATCAAAATCTTTGCCCCATATAAGGCCAGACTGTCCTTTTCCTCCTTAAGTCTTTCTTTGTCCTTGCTGCTTTGCACCACTCACACCAATACCATTCACACCCTTCCATGTGTTGCTGCACAGAATGACCCCATCTGCTGAAGGTTTTTTAACCACAATAAAACCCTGCTTTTGGTGTTCACAACCACAGGCTGAAGATAAAAAGCAGACACTAGACACCAAACTCTGCAAAGTATCATCCTAATCTACCTCTGCGACCAAGTAGGAGGATATGCCAAAAATGGCAAGATAGCAAGTAGGTCTCCTGTTTAAAGGAGCAGGTGTCCATTTGCCCCTGCTGCTGAATAACTCTTCTGAACCAAGCAGGTTTCAGGTCCTATGTCACCATCTTGTAAGAGTCCAGACATTACAACTCACCCTACCTGCACCTCCCCCCGACAGGAATGCCTTCCCAAATTAGCGATCCATGTCTCCAGGAGACATCATGCTCCAAATATCATTGCTCTAGGGAGAAAGGTAGGTACCTGTCATCAGGGCTTTGAAGGCAGCAATGGGCTGTGCCCAGTGGTACAGGACACTGCCCTGCCTTAGTGTCACCCCTGGCATCCTGTTCCCCTTCCATAGTGGGGTGACCCTGATCTTGCTGCTCCCTGATGCCTCTGAGCAAGGGAGACCATCAAGAAACTATTTTCATGTGATAAATGAAAATTTGTGTGAAAAAAAGGTATTATATAGCCTACCAAAGTTTTACACTCAGATTTACCTGTGCTTATGGCATCAACTTAACGTTATTCTCACTGCTGGTATAATTCCCTGCTCCATCTGGTCACCATAAAATGGAAGGTCTGGGATGCCTAGTCTGAACTAGACAACATTTCCTCTCCTATTCAGCTTCTATTCCATGCTCCTTATTCAGTAAAATAAATACCAGGTGCAAGCACATATAGTGAAGACTCCAGGTTGGTGAGGTACAGGCTAGTAGATTAAAAGAGAAGCTGAACATACTGGAAGAGTGATTTAATGCTGACAATACTGTCACCACCCTGTTCTCATACTGGAGATAGTAGATGATGCACATCCTGCCAAAGAGATTTCACAGAGGTTGTAATTTTCCCTCGTGCAGAGCTATGACAGCAATCTCTCCGCTTAATTGGCAAATGCTGAAATATGTCACACTTCGTAGGAGGTAAATTATTCTGGCCTTATCAAATAATTTTCAAACATGCTGTTTCCTTTGTGGTCACAAAAACATTACAGCCTCAAATCCACAAGGGAGCTCTTGGGGGGGTGCAGGGGAGGGATTCTGTGGTAATAGCAGAGCTCTCTAGCAAAACAGCAAATGCAGGGAAACAAATCTTTGCTCCAGATTTTCCTGTGACATTGCTCCCTGTGAAACTGTTCATTTCCAAAATGAGTGGAAGCAGCTATTTCCCCCAAATCACATTATGGCAAAGAGCAAGTAAACATAACCTATCTGATTTCACATACAGTTTTATTCATCTCCCCTTTCCTGAATACTGGAAGTGGCCATCTGCCCAAAACAAAAGCTCCCCCAGCTGCAACTAGAGCTGTAAGTCTGATACGCAATGTTGAGAAAAGTTTAGATTCCCACTGCTTGATCCTTTTTCTCCTAAATACATCCTGAATATATATGCTTGATGCCAAACTGTGGCATCTTTTATATCTAAAGCTAGAAACCTCAGCTATGACTCTGATGGATAATTCTACATGAGGACTGTGGAGTAAGGCCATGGAATTAGGAGGCAGAAATGCCATAAGCCTTCATATACTTATATGTGTATTTATGTCTTTATTTAGGCCTGATAGGAAGTGTGGGTCCTGCAGGTTGAGAATAGAGATAATGTGAGATCAGAGGCAGACCTGGAAGGAAGAATGATCTTGCACTGGAGGCACCAACCCTGTTTGCCAGCTCTATAAGCCTGGAAATGAAGTAAAGAGCTAGGCAGTAAAGCCAGAAATGGGACGATGAAAAAGCGGATGGGAACCCAACATAAAGACAGCCTTCAGTGGGAACAGGAAGTGCTTCACAGGTCCCCATAAGCCTGCCTGCATTGGCTAGCCTAGCCTGTGCAGAGATGTACAGAGATGATGGCTATTTCTCTTCCTTCCCACTGTTCACCTCCCTTTTAGTTGTTGCAGTCCCATGAAGGACCCATTTGACTACCTCGATTGGTTGTGCAGAAACCCTCCTGAATGCCTACTAAACACGACACCACTGACTAACTCTTTCCTCCCTCTTTCCTAGGTGGCCTTCTCTGATGTGCCAGGTGACCAGAGAGAACAAAAATCTCTCAGCCTCCATGAGTTTGACACTTTTTACCTATGAAGTGACTAATGAATACAGGGTTGCATTTTTCAGTGCTGATGAACAACTTGGCAGCTTGAGTCCCACTGGCTTTCAATGTGATCTATGTTCCTCTACTCCTCTATGATTTAAAGATAAGCAGAAATGTCCCTGGCATCAAATGACAGGCACAGATCTCAGCAGTGCAAGTGGCATGCTTCCATTGCTGCATCTAGCAGGATGCTGATTTCTCTTTCAAGTTAATTGTAACAGAGCATGCCAGTATATTTGTGCTTCCTGCAGGACAGATTACTCCCTTCTACACATACTCTTTTATCTGGGAAGACATTTTCTACTACAAAGGACTTTGATACTAAGCTTAGATTACAGAGATGGGCTGCCTGAAGTATGTTGCTTTAATTAAAACTATAACTTCTGCTTTCAATTAATCCCTAAGGGATTTTGAAGATTGGATCATTCATTTATCCTGGGCCACAGTAAAGGAGAAATGTCCAATTCAAGGAGTCCTGGACCCAAGAGGCAGAGAGAGCAACAAGAATAGCAAAGCATGGAAAGGGGAGCTGCAGAGTGGTCAGAGTGTCCTAGTCATGATCCCCTTCCAATGCCATGTATTTTGTTCTCTGTAGATGAAAAGGAAGCAAAATTCAGGTTCAGGCAAAACCAACTCCATGCGAAACCTAGCAGAAGCACAGTTAGACTTCAAATATACCTACTGCTGCTTTGTACACTGACCGATGAAAGAAATCGAACTGAAACCTATGCCATTAGTAAATGTATTAGAGGTTGAATATATATATATAAAAAATATATAAATGCAGGAGAGTACAAGTTCTTCCAAGAACAAGCAAGTGATATCACTGTAGTATTTCTACCACAGGTTGTTCCTGGTGCCAGGGGAGTAATGTCCCCTCTCAGTGCATTGGCAAATCTACTTGATGCACTAAGGAACCTTCAGAAATGAACACTCTAGAAATTCACTGTGTTTACACGTCCCCTTTCCTGAATACTGAAAGTAATTGCCTGCCCGAGCATGGTGTGTTCCGGGTGTCCAGCAGTCATGGATGCTTGGGATCCTAGAGGAAGGCATTATCTGCAGAGAGCTGCATCATCAGGAGATGCAGGAATGCTCTTATAACCTTCCCAAGATGAAGGCCTTTCTGATCCTGAGACCCCAGTCCCCTCAATGAAGGAGAGCCCTGTTACGCCCCATTTAGACATACTGTGCACGGCTGACTTGGGTCTAATGTTTACATAGAAATACAGGAAATCTGAACTGAGACATCCATCCCATGCCACAATGAACAGTTGCTCCCTGAGCTCACCTTGAATTTTGTTTAACTGACACTTCATTCTTCTCTATTTTCAATACTTCTGCTCAGTAACTTTAAGAAATGTATGGAAAGCATAACACTCCACTTGCAGTTCATGAGAAAAAACCCAGTAAATAATATTACCAATTCCCCAGGCTGAATCCAACACCCTGAAATACTCTGAGATTTCTTGATGTTAATAAAGAAATTAAGAGGAACTAGTGCTGCTCATTTCTTTTCCAGTATACAGCTGTTGAAAACCTCTATGATGATCTGTTTTCCCATCAGAAGACATATGAAGTGTGTATTATGGTTTTGTTGTTTTTATACAACACAGAAGTAAATAGAAATGGGGGAGGGAGTCATAAGGCATCCCCTCCATGCCACGATTAGAATATCTATCTGAAGGTTTTAAACAAGGTTGATGGGGGAAAAATTGCTGAAATGTTGACAGAACAAAGATATAAGAAGAATTCTTATTCTTAAGAATTCTTATTCTTATTCTTAAGAATAAGAGCCAATGTCCATGGGATTTGAATATTCATTTTCACTGTGGGAATACTGAAAGTCCTGGGAAACAAGAAATTTGTATTCTCAACTATACAATGATGGTCACAGGATAAGCTGGTCTTCACCACATTTAACAAAGTAAAGTTTTCAAATATGTAAGACAAGCAGAAAGCACATCAGAAAAGGCCCAGGTGATCGTCAGAGTGAGTCCAGCTTAAGCTTAAGCTGAACCAACCCGTCACAGCTGCGATTCTGGGTGGATGTGCTGAAGCTGAAGGGTTAGCATAGACAATTTGGACAGTCTTGGGACCAATACTGTGACAAGGTCCCCTGAGGTCTCTGAAGCTGTTGTTTTACAATAGCTTTTGTGTAAGTGAGGGCACCTAATTAATTAGGATTAATTAGTCATAGCTTGTAGAAACCTGCTCAGAACAATGCCAGCAGTGAGACAAGGTCAAGGAATGAGGACACATTCAGAACAATTACTGAATGTGGTGTCTTGAATGAAATACAGAAAGCTCAGGCTGGGACAGTTACTATTTAAACTAGTACAAAGGCCCGCGTGCCTCTGGACACCAAATTCCATTTCCTGGGTTATCACACCTGGGAGGATTTGGATTTTTGCCATTATCAGACCTTCAGTCCCCATTGTGAAGGGGGGACATGACTCTTTCTAGAGATTCCCCATCAGATGAATGAGCAACAAAAACTGCAAATCCCAGCCACACAAGGCTCCCTAAACAAAACTAGGAAGAAAAGTTTTGCCTTTCCTGATCCCATCACATTTCTACACCTCTTGTTAGAGACAGTAGCTGTAAGAAGAGATCCCACTTGGGAATATACCTCGTGGTTCTGGGGCAGACACATCCATTGGCCACCTTTGGGACTGGAAATTCTGGGTAACAGCTGATTTGAATTGCATCCTTTCTCCTGGACTTGATGAAGCACTCACTTCAAGGAAAGCAGGATGAGGAATAGGGTAAAGCAGGGACTGCCAATTCCATCCTTCTTGGACGATGCTGTGACATCTCTTCTTTAACTTCTGGTCTTGCCCATCCTCTTGGAGGAAGCTGTGTCCCTCTGTGAACACGTGTGGACTTGCATTCACACAAGCAGTGCTGACTCTTTCACACGTCTTGGAAATAATACAAGAAATGGCAAGATGTGGAAATGTCCTCCATAACTCATTGCCCATTGCATCCCATAATGAGTGTATTTTCATAGTATGGGGGAAGGGAGAAGAAAGATTTTCCCAATATGAAAAAGTTAGTGGTTTTTTTTCAGTCCAATGACATAAAATACTACACTAGTTTTATTACCAAAAGTACATCATGTGTCTTGATAAGTGCATTTGTCCTGCCTACCTCTGTGGATAGACCTGAAGGCAAAGCATCCAGCAAATGCTATTGTTTATATCAGGAAATAGTGTTAGGAAACAATGTGATACTATTAGAAAATTAACTAATCTTTTATTTCTTAGAGAAAGATTTCAACCATTTCAGGCACAAATAAAACAAGGACTAGAAACAGGGTACCACAGAGACTGGTACGAGGCAGGGTCACTATTGAGGCCAGAGCTATGGAAGGAGGATGGTACCTATACATCTGTATGCCACAGAAGCCTGAATTTCTACTGGCTGCCTCAGGGAAACAGTTTCTACTGGGCTCAATATTTTGTCCAGAGCCATGGGAATAAAGTACAATCTCTCCATCTGCTTTAATGGAACAGGTTTATTTGTTGCTGTTCTTATTGACTCTTGACCTTTTTGGCTGGCACAGAGTTTAACTTTAAAGAAGTCCCCCAGGGCACTGCCACTAGTCAAAACATCTGTCTTATACTACACTACCTTTCAGGGTTCCATGATTTGACTCCTTTATATGTTTTAGCTTTTACTTGAATAAGTGAAACTTATTGCACTCAGTGGCACTCAGTGGCAAAGTCTGTAGGCTCACTGTCAGGACAGCCACAGCAACCATTTGCTCTGGAGGAAGACCTCAGTGCATAACCACTGAGAAGGTGTATGGTGCTCAGGAAGAATAGCTGAAAACCAAGAGTCTTTTCCCCTCCTGCCTCAGATATTTTATCAGTTTTTACAACGGTTGTGTTCCTTTCCCAGGTTCTGCCTTGTAGTGGGCCCCCCTTTTCATATGACAGACAATTCAGTGTTTATTTTAGGCTGAAGAGCATAATCATTACTTGTGGAAGTGCCATGCCCAGTTTTAGATGAAAACTGCACAGCTGCAGGTAGATCCTAGTCCCTT
This sequence comes from Manacus vitellinus, assembly GCF_001715985.3. NCBI lineage: Eukaryota > Metazoa > Chordata > Aves > Passeriformes > Pipridae > Manacus > Manacus vitellinus. The sequence continues at coordinate 1,583,302 of NW_021940822.1, forward strand.
CCTTTTCAGCTTGTTCTTGTAGTTCCCCCCAATATAAATATATAAAAACTTGATTTCTTTCCTACTGCTGGGAAGTCAGTCAATTCAATGAGAAGTTGTCTGGCAGGCATATTTGGGTGCCTAGCTCACAAGATTCAAATCTTCAAAGTGTTTTTCTGTAGCCTATTTGGAGAAGATATGTAGATTGTAATCAGAAGTTATCAACTCCCTTTGCTGTGCATTCAAACAAAGCAGTAATTCAGTGGCCCTCACCAAAACAGCTGCTAAGAGATAGCAAGTTGTGTATTCAAGATCAGAATACAGCCCTGAGTCTCTGGTACACGATGTTAATCTCTCAGAAGAAGGAAAAAACCCTGAGTATTCTGCAGAGCGATAAAAGGCTAACCTTAAGTCTTTGCTGTTGAAAACATTCATTTATTTACTGCCGCACAGACTAAACTTCAAATGTGTGTGCCTGTATTCATTTATTTTTTTTAAAAGGGGGCTGCCACAGCCTGAGATGAAAGAAAAGTCTCTTATATAAACAGCACCCAAAGAACTATTCTAGAGAAACACCCTGTTCTCCTACCCACAGAAGAATTCCAAGGAGATCATTTAGCACTTTGAATGTGAGGAGTTTTGACACATCACCAGGTTTCTGAAGCAGTATCTAAAGCTTTTTGGCCTTTCTGACAATGGAAGCAGCCATTGGAATAGCCATAATGAGGGGACCATGTTCCATTTCCAGACCTGCAATGAGGTCTCTTCTTTTCTTATGCCTCTTTCAGCAGGGCAAAATAACTAGGGAAGTGCAAAATCATGTGGACTGGTTTTGTTCTTGGACTGGGAGCATGCTCCTTCTGTGCCCTCTCCTGGAATATATTTCATCCTGGACACTCTGCAGATGCAAAAAATGAAGTATTTAGCTGAGATATGTGAAGATTATTAAGAAAAGCCTCTCCATATTCCTGACAACGATTCTAATTCCATATCCCTACTAACAAAATGCATCCTTTCTGTCTAAACTAAAAAAAAACCAACCCACTAAAAAATCCAGTGTCTAAGACTAAAAAATTGTTTAAACTTAGTCAGAATTGCCTAAATGTCAGGGAGACTGAACCCCCTGATGAACTGCTGTGGAAGATTTATTACCCTACTCTTCAGATGACTGCACCAGACAGGCCTGTGAATGACTTTGTGAATTCTACAGACACACCAAGCTTAGTGGCAGGTGTGCACTGAAACAATCCTCACTGTCTCATAAGCTGGTGAAATAATGAGCCAATAGAGGAGCAACAAAAAGTAACAGCAGGATGAAAAGAGGATGCCGTGAGGGAATAATGTTTTATACCCTTCCAGCATGATTATATTGACGTATCTCTGGGCTCTGGCTGGCTCAGCATAAAGTGTGAAGCACAAATGTCTCGCACAGAACAATTCAAGTACAATATTTGCCATTGTGCAGGATGTTCCTGATAATAAAAGAGATCTCTCATCTCCTCAAACATTTCAAGTTGGTTTCTCTTCTGTCCCAAAACTTCCTTGTAATTAAACACTTGCATAATGAATTAAATTCTCAAGAGAATGTTATTTGCCAGCTACCTTTCCAATTATTTAAAATTAGCTTAAGGGCTAAAGCAATCAGGTCATTCATTAATTTAATCCCTTTTTGTAGCTATAGTTTGTGAATTGGAAATGTGACCACAAGATCAGAAGGACAAAGAGGAATGAAGAGGGAATTATACAAGACACTTATAAAGTTCCCTAACACAAGACCATATCCAGAGTGCGTTGAAATCAGCCTCTGCTGATACACAAAACACTCTAAATGGACACTTTCTTCTGTGCACAAACACCTCTCTTCTCAGGAGACATCTACCCAAAAGGGAAAACTTGGCATAAGCAAAGTCTACCCACATGCAAACCACTGGCTGGCAACCAGCTCCCATCTGGAAAGTGAAGAATTAGAGGTGCTGGTAACTAACAAACCCCACCTCAGAATGGCTATCATTGTCCGAGGTACACTCTGGGCAATGAGGATCATGAGATATCCTCTGTCACTCCATCCAGGACAAGGCTTACCCTCACCTCTGAAAGGAGCACAAGTTGCAAACTTCTTGAATATACTGAACCACTTTTTGCAGAACCAAAGGATGTCAGTTAAAAGTCATCAAAGGCCAGAGCATGGATGCAAGTCAAAGCACAAGATATGTATGACTGAAGAGCCATATGCAAGTACAAGACAGCTGTCTTGTGACAGCTAAAATTATGAGGTCATCTGATGATCTTGAAGTGCCTATCCTTGCAAGCACAATGTTTTAACAAGAGCGCACACATATGCACTCATGCAGAGACAGTTGCAAGCAGAGCCATATGAGCAGTTTGCAAACAGTGTTCAAATTCATATTTTCTTATATAAAACCTTGTTTTCAATGGTTTCAATCTCTTACCAAACTTCAGGCCTGAAAACTAGTAGGCCAGTTCTCCAGAGCTACTCCTTTGTGACAAATGTAGCTGGAAAAACTCACCTCTTAATTGGATCAGTGAAGACAAGTCCCAGAAAATACAGCTGATCCCAGTAAGTAGCTAAGCCCCATGACATAAGGGTCTGGGAGCCACAGGCACCTAGGGGTGAAGCCACAGAAGCATGGACCGCCCCAGCATTGGTCAGGGAATCTGACCCTCTGTATGAGTCCTTGGCTTAGTCCTCTCCTCAGTTATACAGAGCTGACAAAGCCAGATATTCCACAGAGAAGTGAGTAAAGGGGGAGTGATTACCACCAGCTGAACAGTTGGTACATCAAGAAATAATAAATATTAACTAAACTGAAACTATATTCATCAGCTATTAAGACCGAAACAGGCTCAGAGGAATCCAGTAAGTCATGGTATCTGCCATGTCCCGAAGTGGGAAATAGGCTGGTGACCTCCCAGGTCCAGGACTCTCATGTGAGGACAGCAGCCATACCATCAGCCCTTGGCCATCTCAGCAAGACACTGGCACGACTTCTGCCACAGAAGACCTTAGCTTTGCATGACTGTCAGCAGAGACAGGGCTGGGCAGCTGTAAGACCCCAGGCTCTTACCATGAGCTCATCGAAGATGTTTTACATTAAAAATATACAAGGCTCCAAAACCCACATGATGGATTTATTAAAAGGGCCTTCCGTTCTTTTATATCCTGAGGCTGTGCATCGGAAAAATGCTACGATGTTTTTCAAGGGGTCAAAATAACACACTTTTACTGGCAAACTTTGGAAAATAAAGGAACTTGACAAAAGTTCAAAGCAAACATTCAATCAATTTAAAACATTTCACAAAGCATTAACTTAGCAAATTCCAACCCATTCAGGTTTAAGTTTCCCAAATATCAAGAAAAGGAAATTAGGAGAAGAGGAAGAAGAAAGAGAGAGAGAAAAAGAAAGAGAGAAAAAGAGAATTATAGCTACCGCCCTAGATTCAGCATAGATCCAGCTACCAGGAGTCCAGAAAATGGCAGGGCTGCGAACCGTGTGGTTGTCTCATGGTGCTGATTTTATTGCTCTGGACTATGAGTCACTGCATTTCTTTCAGTCCCTCACAGTAGCCCCAGAATATACTTAGTACCCTATATCCAATTGGTGTGACTTGAGGCAACAGACCAGCTTCAGCTCAAGAATTGCATGATTTGGCCCAAGACAGATACTAAAGGACTTTTTCATGTTATATTTAAGGTTACAGCTCATCTTCTTTTGACAATCTTTTGCACAAGCACAGCTTCATCCAAGAAATAATGCAGTGCTGAAAAATCAACAATATCTCTTGAAAATGCAAAAGCCCACTGTCTGCTTTGCTAGCATGGCTTCAGCAATGCTGACCAGCACACCTTGCAAGTATACATCTTGGCCTGTCACTGCCAAGTAAAGAAAAACACTCCAGATTTTTCATTTTGCCTGAGACTTTTCATCTCTGACACAAGAGATGAAATCACCAGTACAAACATACGCTTAGGTCTGTGGATGTCAAGTTCTTTATAATAGAATGTATTCGGTTTTCTGATGGAGTAGAGTGGAACAGAGAGGAAAAAAAGAAAAGGGTGGGCTCATAAAGCATTGAAAGGTTCTTACCAGCACCACTAGCTAGTTTGATGGAGTGTGGCACATCACACTGCTGAACCGCCTCATGGTTTTCTCTGTTGAGATGGGACTATGAGCCACATTTCCAACGAATAAATAACAGATAATACCTGGCTGTTACTTCTCTGTTCTTTTGCAGCTAGATGTCAAAACCTGATGCAGAAAAGCAGAGACAGTGAAATACATTCATACGTGCTGAGCAGAACCTCTGGTCTCTCATAAAAATTAAATTCATACTGTCTGCTCCCTCCCAGTGGAGGCACAAACATTTGTTTCTTCTTCCCAGTGACCACTGAAATATGTCAAGATACAGATTTTTCAAAGCCTCTGTCTTTGAACTGGATGGAAATTAGCCAAATATTTCAGAAGTTATCGCAAAGAAAGACAAGTTACTCCTTTGTCTGATCACGTATGTCTTGTGTTCATGTGAAAACTCAAGAAAATCCTTTAGTGAGACAATCTGAGCAGTGGTATTTGGAGCTGTGTCCAGTAAAGCAGTTTATGGGCCAGGGAAATAATTACAGAGCCTTGCATCCCTCCATCACCCTGCAAGGGAGGTAGTTACAGCAGCAGACGGGAAGTGATTGCTCACATGTGCTTGGATTGCAGTCTGCTGCCTGGCAGGTCTCACCTGCTGCCAGAGAGGAAAGCGGGATTTTTCAGGCATATGTCTATGTCAGTCTGATATAGCTTCATGGGTCTTGCATGGAAGCTGGATGGAGGTATTGTACATGCTCTTGTTTCTGCCTGCAAGAGAGCTGGTAAAAGTGAATCTCATTCACACCAGCACAGGCTTAGCTCTCTGGTAATGCATTTCTTTTTACAGGAGAAAAAGGAATGTAAAAAAAAATGGTGTTGCTCTCTTCCCTAAAAATAAATGCAGGGAGAAAAAGAGGATTCAGGCAAAAAGACTTTGCAGGATTATTACTGCCACCCCCCCAGTCTCCCCTCAGTGGAAATCCTGACACAGCCCCTGAGAAATCAACTGATAGGTTTAAGGGTAAACTTGACAAGACAAAAAAAGATCTATTTTTAAAGTTCTTGCTCTGATTTATGAAGCTTCACACTTGCTTGCAATCTAAAAAGCTAAAAACTTCAGTGAAAATAAAAACTGAGATATCTGCCTGATTCCAGAGGGTGGAGATTTATGAAAAAATAAAAATAATGAGGTTTTTCTGATCAGACACTGTGGAGGAGAGTTTTTGAAAGGCATAATTTACATTTTTTTTTTGCAAAGATTTCCCTGCAAACTGCACAAAAACTCCTCTGACTGAGCTCAACTATCAGGTGTTTGTTAGAAAAGCAAACAATCCAAAAAATTGCAAGCCTAAAAGCTCACATTCCCCATTTGTAGAAGTGCGGAAAATTAGTGAATAAACAGTGTCTACTGTTTAAAATCAGAGTACTCAGAGACGTTATCCCTCCTGAGAGGTTACCCTAAAGCAGTGGCCTCTGAACATGTCACTGGAATGGATGATGTGTGCAAAGCCCCTGTATCCCTGTGTTTTAGCTGTGATAGCTCAAGTGAGTAGGCACCTTGGACACCACTGAGCATGATGTCAGTGTGACCAGGAGGACACATAATGCCTGTGAGGCAATCAGCAAGAGCCTTGGTGGAAACAGTAAGTTCCACATGAAGCAGAAACAGCATCTGCAGGGAAACACATTGCTTTCACGGAGCACAAAACCCCTAAAACTAAATCATTCGGCTTGTAAAGAGCACCTCTAAAACCTTATAGCGTCCATCCCTGTATATTTTTTTTGTACCATGACACAGGCATACGCAACATAAATGTACTGCTAAGTGATGCAGGAATAAACTGAGAGCACCTATCCCTTTGGAATGAACTGTACTGCAGACACATCTGCAAATCAGGCCTTTAGCTGCAAATGCATTGCACACCTAGAGCAGACCATTTTTTTTTAAATAAAGTTCATCACAAGTGCTCTATTCTGGAACAAAGAATCCATCTACCATCTCTGAAGTTCCTATGTGTTACAATTTTTTCCCAGACTGGGACTTTTTAGTAGAATTACCCAGGAGACTTTTGCAAACACACAATTTTCAGGAGCTCAAGCAACGGCAAAAAAAGATCTGAACACAAGTGCCAAGATTTTATCTTCAGTTATAGTTCTGACTTTCGATAAACGATGGGGAATGTTAGACTATCGTTTTGAATTAAAGAAAGAGAGATCTCAAATGTTATTCAGAAGTGTAAGCTGAAAGACCTATATAAATAGAAACCCCTACTAATAGGACATAATGTTTTGCTCCCTCACATATAAAACCACTGTCAGTATAAGCTTAGCTAGGTGCAGGGGCTTGGTTGATTATACTAGCTATCTCAGCTAGTTCTCAGCCATATAAGGTTTCGGTCTTAATTTTAGTTTCATTTTTCTACTGGAAAATGCCAGTTTGTTAGATGTGGTGTTTTGCAGAAGAGCCACTTTCTTGGGGCTGTGAAGGACCTGCTGAAGGGGAAGGCAGGCAGCAAAGGTAGCTGCCTGGGAACTCAGGGAGTGGACAGACAGATGTGCTGGACTGGGACGAGCTGGACCATCTTTCTACAAGAGATTTGAGAAATGAGTTCACAGCTGATTCTGCTATTGTGGTCAGAGAGCTAAGAGAAGAGACCAGAGGAAAGGAGCATGCAGAGATGGTAGTATTATCATCATTTTTTTAATAGGGAGAGATGGTAATATTTCTATTTCCAATACAAAAAGAAGAAGCAGAAGTCAAAATTCCTCAGAAACACAGTATTTTCTCCTGACTGGATTTATCCACAGCTTGCCTTGATGCATCCTAGGGGTCAATTAACAAAGATTCATTTACTGTCTCTCAACCTAATAAAAGCAAAGCACCTGCCTGACCTTTCTTGCAGACAGCTTCTAGGTTTAGGCAGCCACAATCAGTTGTTCTCCATCATCATGCTAAACCAAACACCACCCAAGTTTTCATTTTCCGGTGCCAAAATCCTTCAGCATAATACCATCAGCTTTCCCTGTGTTTGTGTGTCCTTTTCTACCTTCTGTACTCTCCTGTTGAAGTCATAGGGTCTTATGGATTCATGCTAGCCCCTGGGATCAGTTCACAGCTAATGTAGATGCACTGGCCTTTGTACACTGGCTCTCAGCACATTCAGCTTCTCTGTCATACTGCTTTTTAGTACTTAATTACGTTGTTTGTTTTGCATTTATTGGAGTGTGCTGTGCTTTCACTGCTTAGATAAAACTAGCTCGAAATCCCTAGGGCTCCTGAAGGAACACTACCACAGGAAATTAACGAAAGCACTATTTATCCCAGCACAGGGCAAACACACTGCTAATGGTGACAAACTCTCAATCCTTCCTTGGTGGCAGAATTGGTGAAAAACCCTGCCCAGTCCATATGTGTGAAGAGATGTGGCCATTGCAACTGCTGGTGCATAGCTCAGTCTGAAGGACCAAATGGCAGGATACTAAAGTGCCTGCACATCCCACCTAATGCTGTACTTTCTACTGTCAATGTCATCAGGAAGATCCCTTGACACAAACTTGAGAAATTAATAGCACTCAAACAAACAAAACTTATTATTTTCCACTGGACAAACTCTAATTGTCTCAGAGGCTTTCAAGTCCAATGACAGACATTTCATTTAAAGCAAAAAATAGTAGTACTGTATCTCTTTTTTTGATCTTGAAGACTAGGAGTCTTCAGATCTGAAGTGCCTGCCCTGATTTGACAAATAACCAGGGCTGGTAGATGTTTAATGCAGGCAGATTAGAAATACAGCTGACAGCGTAAATGTGGAGGGTGCTGTGGAGTGCAGACTGCAGTTTGCAATAGGCACCGGAGAGAAATATAAGCAAATGCTTCCTTGCAGTCACTGATGAGAGGGCCAGTGTGGCTCCTTTTCTGTCATGTTACATTATCTGCCATGCTGGGAAACTCAGTAATTACTCTGCACTCACATACTTGTTGAAACAAACCATGAGCATACAGTGATTGTAAGTTAGACAATGTCAAGACTGCCTCATGATGGAAACAAACAAAAACATTGTCATTTTTTCGGTAAAGAAGTATTTCCATATTAAAACTGGAAAAGAAGAACTGACTGAACAATTTTTCACGGGGAAAGGAAATGGTTCCTGGAAAGCAAATTCATTCTGTACAACAGAAATTATTTTTCTGCTCCTGGAAGAATATTCCAAACTGAGGATCAATAGATCTGTTTGCCCAATGGGAAAGCCAAGTGTTTGAGATAGCAAGGGTGTTTTCTATTCAGAAGACATGTCCACAGAAAATTCTTAGCTAGACATTGTATTACCTGATGGAACCTGACCATTGTCAACTAAAAGCTAAAATATCTTGCAGATGTCTCCTCAGCAAAGTGTCTCACAAGTCAACCACCATTATTATCATAGAGACATATCAAGGTGTGGGACACATCATCCTCTTGAACTACCCTCCCCTATCCTCAAGAATGTCTTGCCCACATTAGGGTTCTGGTGAACTTTCCCTGTGGTGTGGAGTGATGGCTACTCCATGGATGCAAAACTGAATTGCCAGGAGATGTTGTAACATTACCTCATGAGACAGATAAAAGGCAGCAATTCCCAGTGGCCAGAAGCAGCAGAGCATGGAGAACACAGTGAGGCCAAGATGATCTCTTGGTGGCATCATCAGGAAATTGTCTTCACTTTCGGTGTCACTTGAGTAATCGCTCTGGAATGGGGAGAGAGAGAGAAAGGTAGAGGTGCTGGTTAATGATATTATTGCTTTTCCTCCGCCATGGGCCAATTCTCTGATCATTTTCCCATTTCTCCTACTGTATCACAGCACTGCTAGCAGGTGTCCTCCTTGGGAATGCCACGGAATCTCCACACACCTGCTTTGTCACAGACTTCATCACTACTGCATTAACTTAAAAGGAAACGTATGAGAAATGACAAGTTATTTCGAAAATCACTGCAGGGAGCATGAAAGAAAGGGACCCTCTAGTCAGTTGAACCAGGGTGAACCTGGGTGAGTTGTCACTTTGGAAACATGACGTCACATATCTAATGCAGAAGGAGCTGTAAGCATTGGGTGCTCTGCATCTCTCAACTCAAATGCCAGTCTTCTGAAAGGTCACTGTTCAGGTGACCAGACATTACCCACTGGAGACAAAGTGACAAATGTGGTGCAAACCTAAGCATAAGGGACCAAGGTACAACAAGCTTGAAAGAGAAAAAAGCATGAGTTGCTCCAGCAGCAATGGGATGCTGCCAGGTTCATAGTGTTAAGGCAGAAGCAGCTGCCCAAGCATGTTTCTCAGATGCCACATGGTTAAGCTGCAACAATCCTGACCTCACAAAAGTTTCTTTCAAGGTGATTACAAGGACTGGTCCATGGCAGACCTGACTGCCCTGCTGCTGAGCGAGGCCAGTTCTCCAGCACAGCTTCCTACTTGCTCACAGGGAGTCCACATGCAGGAACAGACACCAAGGATGTGTTATTCCAGGCTTTGGAGTTACATCTTTGGTGCAAGAAGGGTCCTTAAAAGCTTTTTAACTCATTCTGGGAGCACCTCCAGCCTGAGATGAGGCAACCAAAAATCCTCTCAAGAAAACTCTTTTGTAGTTGCGTGTTCTTCACTGATTGTAGGAGAAATGCCGTGCAAAATCTGACTGGCAGAAAGGCATCTGTGTCACATTTAGAAACTTAGCATTTTGACCATGGGTTTTCTGTCCCACTGACAAACTTGGCAGCCTGTTCAAGAGCTTTTGGCCTTTGGGTCAAAACAACTGCTGAAGTGACATTGCTGTATTAGTGGCCTGTAAGATAGAAACTCCTGAACTGGCTGCCAAGTGTGCAAGTCAGGAAAATGAACCTATGCACAAGAAGGTAAGTTTCTAAACATGCCACGAGCAAGCCACAACTGAGAAGGATCTAGAAAATGCTAGCAGCCCCAAGGTATTTGAAAGACTTGGCAGTGGGCAAAGAGATTGCCTCCTAAGACAACCCATTTGGGAAACATGCCTGATGTCATGACCCATCACCTGTTAAGATGTAAAGTCTGCTTTGACATATATTGCTGTCAAGCACCTGCCACAGACCAGAGGGGCCTGGGAGGCACAGATAGGGGGATAAGACAGGTCCCTCATGCACTGAGATTGTGTGCTGCATGGCATACCAGCAATGCACATATTTGTATCAGTATCACAACTCTTGATGCCTCATCAGAAGTGACAAAGCTCGATTTGGTACAACCTCAGTAAAATCCCACTTCTGAAGGGACACCTGCTGATGCTGGAGTTGGAGTGTTGGAGTTGATGACTTCCCTTTCTGCTTTAATTTTCAGAACGGGCCACACAAGTAATTTTTAATACCAATAGTACCTTCTTTCAAGAGTAAGGGAGGCAGGAAGAGAGAGACAATCCACACTATTGCTGAAGCCATCCCTTGAAACAGTATGCTCATCTGAACAGATGACATAAAAAATCAAAACTGCTTTTGATTTTTCAGTTTTTGGCTGAGTAGTGTGCTGGCAAAGTATCTGTGGAGACTACCTGACTCATATTTGAAATTGCCTTTTTCTTGCAGATAAAGATGAAATGGGACAAAGATTCCTCAGATAACTTTGATCATCAGAAAATTATCGGTTATGCTGCTTTCCAAAGGGACTAACCATTCTCAGGGTGGTGCGTCACATCTCAGGCAGCTTATGTACCACCTGGAGGTGACTGTTAGTTTGCAAGAGGATAACTGTGGAAGTTTTCGTACTTATGCTACAATGAAAGGGATGTCAAGCATTGGAATAGTCTGCCCAGGGAAGTAGTTGAGTCACCATCACTGGAGGTATTTAGAAGATACACAGATGTGGCACTTAAGGGATGTGGTTTAGTGGGGGCTTGGCAGTGCTGGGTTAATGGTTGGACTCGATGATCTAAAAGGTCTTTTTCAATCTAAAGGATTCTATGGCTCTATAAAAACCCATAAGGGTTAATCTTCCATGAGGAAGATTAAGTCACTATAGGCTCATACTAATTGAACAGAAGAGTTACACTGTGAATGCCATTTTGATGGGCCAAGTCCCCACAGTACACATGGGATCCGATGACCTGTTAATTACCAAAAGTGACAGAATAATTCTGATCAGAAAGTCCTGACCATGTAGACCACATATGAACCAGAATGGTGGGTGTATCAGTTCTGGTTGAGATGAAGTTCATTTGTCCATAACAGCCCTCATAGTGCTCTGCTTTGCATTGGTAGCTAGACAGGCATTGATAACACACCAGTGTTTTGGCTACTGTTGAGCACAGCATCAGCACTGTAACACTCATTCCCCAATTGAGGGCAAGATCCTGGGAGGGGGGACAACCAGGTCAGCTGACCCAAACTAACCAAAGGGATATTCCATACCATATGATGTCAGCTCAGACATATAAGCCAAGGAAAGGAGGAAGAAGGGGGGGCATTCGTTGTTTACAATGCTTGCCTGCTGAGGAATCACTACGTGTTTTGAAAGCCCTGCTTCCTGAGAAGCTGCTGATGGGAAGTAGAGAATAAACCTTGATACCTTATGCTTTGCTTTTGCATGTGCAAACTTTCACTTCTGCTTTGGTAAACTGCCTTATCTCAACCCACAAGTAATTTTCCATCTTATTCTCTCACCCTTTTCCAGCTGGGGAGTGATAGAGCAGCTTGGTGGGCATTTGGTGTTCAGCCAAGGTCAATCCACTACAGTGGGGGAAAAAAAAAGTCATAAATCACAGAAAGCAATTCAACAGCAAAAGGTACTTCTTAACCTTTTCAGCTAAATATTCCTTTCTCTGAACAAACCTTTCTTCCTAACATTGTCTCTTACAATAGGATATCTGATCCTGAGCTTACCGAGAGATCTTCTCAGAAATGTCAGAAACCTTTCTGACAATGAGATAACTGATAATTTGGCTACCTGTCTGTCTTCACTTGTTCCTGGTTCTGCAAGAGCTGTACCCCAAAACTGGAGAAATTAGACATTAGTGTTGAGAAGTCAGAATTACATTCACGAGTTAGAGTAGTTTTGTGTTACCAAACTAATTTTGCATATTCACTAATATTCTTGTCCACAGCATTGCTCCTTTTATTTTAACAGTCCCTTTATAAATTTACGTGGAACTTTTTACAATTACAGCATTTCACTGATCTGACTAAATGCTTTTAACTCTTGTATAAGTTAGGGAACAGCATAACTATCTTATTTTCAAGATCTGGATGATGAACAAGACTGCACAGACAAACTTTTTCTTTATTTAATGTTAAGCTAGGCAAGTTTAAGCAATCTGAAATAGCAAACCATCAAGTTTTTTTCCCTCTAGATGTGTACCACCAGTGTCTTCTTCAACCAAGCAATAAGCAATTAAAAAAGAACTTATGCAAGCATTAAAAAAAACCAAACCTGGCAAAGGGCATCCCTTTCTTGATTGAGTTATTCTGTTCATGTCTAGAGCAAAGATCAATCACACTCTCCTAACAAATTCCAGTTATGCCAGACTTTTTACCGAGCTGGTAAAAACACAATCGACTCATTCTCTTTGAACAGAGTTCTTCGATCTGTCAGACAATATCACTATCTTCATGATGCTAGAAAAACCTTAGGAAGAAACAAGGCAAAATACATGCTGATGGAGCTGCAATTACCTAAGTGTCAAGAGAGTGCAGGATCATGGGGTGCAAAGGAACAACAGCAGCAAGTTAATACTCTCTTTGGGACACAGAGGGATTGACCCCTTTTCAGACATGACATCTGGCTCCAGCAGCTTCCACTGCAATGACACAACCACTTCTAACCAGATCAATGCATAGAAAGTACTTACAGAAGGCAGCACCTTTCTATGGTAAGTCAGGTTCTTGGAAATGCATCTTTGCACTTTAATGTAAAAGATGTACTCTCAGCAAGGTCCACAGTCCTTCCCCTGGCCACAGAGCTGTACTCACTGCAGCCCATGCAAGGTGCTGCTGTGAGAACAGATATCTATACCAATGGCCCTGTAGCAGAAATTACTAATTTGAGAGTAATTTGAGAAATCTCAAATTACTGAGCACATAGTGGGGGTTTCCTGCTTCCAGTGGATTGGTCGTAGCAAAGGCAGTTACTACAGTGATGACAACCCTCCTCATCCCCACTGATTACATCTCTCGTCAACATACTTGGAGTTCAGCTGAGAAAACAACACGGGATAAAACTACCTCAGCACACTCAGTTCTTACACAAGCCTTTTTGTGGCTGTGATGAAGAGGAGGTGACCTCAGGAGAGTAGGCAAGACTGGTGTTACCAGGAGATGAAGTCCCAGAGGACATCACCCCAGAGCACGAAATTCCTGCAGACAGAACACCACCCTGCCCAGATGAGTGCCAATTACAGGAAAAGACAAAGCAAGCTTCCCTTCCCTTCCCTTCCCTTCCCTTCCCTTCCCTTCCCT